>NW_019154155.1:2688449-2775576 GCF_002288905.1 Enhydra lutris kenyoni | reverse complement strand
CCAATCAAGAAATGGGCAGAGGACATGAACAGACATTTCTGCAAAGAAGACATCCAGATGGCCAACAGACACATGAAAAAGTGCTCCACATCACTCGGCATCAGGGAAATACAAATCAAAACCACAATGAGATACCACCTCACACCAGTCAGAATGGCTAAAATTAACAAGTCAGGAAATGACAGATGCTGGCGAGGATGCGGAGAAAGGGGAACCCTCCTACACTGTTGGTGGGAATGCAAGCTGGTGCAGCCACTCTGGAAAACAGCATGGAGGTTCCTCAAAATGTTGAAAATAGAACTTCCCTATGACCCAGCAATTGCACTGCTGGGTATTTACCCTAAAGATACAAACGTAGTGATCCGAAGGGGCACGTGCACCCGAATGTTTATAGCAGCAATGTCTACCATAGCCAAACTATGGAAAGAACCTAGATATCCATCAACAGACGAATGGATGAAGAAGAGGTGGTATATATACACAATGGAATACTATGCAGCCATCAACAGAAATGAAATCTTGCCATTTGCGACGACGTGGATGGAACTAGAGGGTATCATGCTTAGCGAAATAAGTCAATTGGAGAAAGACAACTATCATATGATCTCCCTGATGTGAGGGAGAGGAGATGCAACATGGGGGGTTAAGGGGGTAGGAGAAGAGTAAATGAAACAAGATGGGATTGGGAGGGAGACAAACCATAAGTGACTTTTAATCTCACAAAACAAACTGAGGGTTGATGGGGGGAGGGGGGTTGGGAGAGGGGGGATGGGGTTAGGTTATGGACATTGGGGAGGGTATGTGCTATGGTGAGTGCTGTGAAGTGTGTAAACCTGGCGATTCACAGACCTGTACCCCTGGGGATAAAAATATATTATATGTTTATAAAAAAATAAAATAAAAAAATTAATAAAAAGAAAACAAACACAAAAAAGAGAAAGGATCAACAACGCCAATGGTTTGTTCTTAGAAGATGAATGAGATCGACAAACTTTTCGTGGACTAATCAAGAGAGAAAAGAAGACACACACACAAAAGCAACATGAGTTAAACATAAGTTTAATATGATTTACATGATTTTAAAAAACACACACAACCTGAAAAATTGATTTGAAGAGAGATTTTAAAATTTTTTAAAATCCCAGCAACATAACAGGGCTTATGAGAACAATAGGATAGGACAGAAATTCAAAGGCCAGGAAGTGACCACAAACATAATGAACATGTGAATGATGAGTCCCTCAGGAGATCCCTTGCACAGCCAAGAGAGGCCATCTCAGTGCATGATTACAGAGCACACAAATAACCAGGCACAGTGCTGGCCTGGGGCGCATGGAGCACAGGACTGGGTATGACCTGACTCAAGCCAGAAGAAGGAGGGGTCCTTACATTCAGGCACTTGATTTTATGTTCTTCCTATAAAGCTAAAAGGCTCCTTCACAAAGCAGAGGGCTTTCTCCTTTTCTGCTGCTGTTCACAAGTCAGCTCCCATTATTTTGGATTGCTTTGCTTAGAAAAAGATCTCCCATGAACCCATCCAACATCCACATTACTTTTTATCACTCGCCTATTTTCCAAGCAAGTATGACATAATTTGTGTGATGAAAAACGCATATTGTAGCAGAACAGATTGAGATGAGAAGGAAAATGAGGACATGGTAAGAGTCTTGCATATATCACTAATGGGTATCATCAAGACTTTTATGCCAACATGATGCAATCTGCTCTCACTCTTGAAGATCTTGTAGGCTCTTCGGCTTCCAGGCTGCAATGGGACACAGGAGTCATGTCCAATTATTCCCAGGCCAGCTTTAATATTCATCCAGCTGCCTGATCCCCTCATGATCATTAAAGTTGGCCCCCAGCTCTATGTCCTGAAGGAAATTCCCCCAAGAACATTACTTTCACCTTCTGCTCCCCCATTCTGGCTGCCTCTGCCCCTCAGGTACTCCTTCTGTCCCTTTTCCTTCCAGGCCACTTGAATATAAATCCCTCAGTGAGTTTAGGCTTTATCAAGCAAGAGCAGATGAGGGGCTAAGGCAAATTTATATGTTACTACATATAACTGAGATAGTATCAAATGCACTGGAGTGTGGGAGAACACATGCCTCTTTGTCTGGAGTAGTCATGAGAAACTTCCCAGAGCAATTAGTGCTCCAGCTGAGACTTTGAAAGACGTACAGGAATATTCCAGGCTGGTTGGCAGAGGAGATAGGCATTTTGAAGATAGGGAAGATGTATCTGAAGCTAGAGGAGGAGGAATGGGTAAATTACAGATATCACAGGGATGCGGGTAAGTCTCTTAGGTGTTCTTGGCAGGGTCTGGTACCCATGAGTCATTTCAGGAAGAAACAACCAACAAAATTTAGAGAAGCGTTTGCACTGTATCCTAAAAATTCATAGTCTTTCCCCTTCCAGAGACATGGGTCTCATAATCGGGAAGTAAAGAGATGAGGTTGTAAACATGACGGTCTTGCTTGTCAAGCCATAAAGTGAGGAGGCACACAAGCTAATCTAAGCTTCCTCCCCATGCAGGACTCCCTTCTGAAGCATTCCTGCTAGATGCTTATCAGCTTCCACTCAAACATTTCTGGTGGTGGAGGGGCCAAATTATCAGAATCCTGTGTCATTGTTAGCAGCTCAAGGTATTAGCAAGATAGCCCTTATACTGAGTCAAATCTAGATAGTCTCTGGTTTTAGGTCCCTGATAGTGTTGCCCTTCAGGGGATTGTAGGTGAGGCTGATCCCTCCTCCTATGTGGCAGCTTCAAAAATGTCTGCAGAAGGCCATCGTGTCTTTTCTCCAGGCTTTGTCCAGTTCTTTTCCCTGCTCCTTATTTATTGTGACTAATAGACGTTCCATTTGACTCTCATCCTTGGATGAGACCTGCTCTGTTAACATTGAATTAGTCAGGGTTCTCTAGAGAAACAGAACTAATAAATATACATTGCAGGGTGGGGAGAGAGAGAGCGAGCCAGAGATTGACTGATTGATTGTAAGAAATTGGCTCACATACTAACTGAGGCTGGCAAGTCCAGATCTGCAGGGCGGGTGGGCAGGCTGGGGACCCAGGAGAGCTGATGTTGCAGAAGAAGTCCAAAGGCAGTCTGTGGCTGAATCTGTCCTTGCTCTGGGGAGTTTCGTTGTTTGTTCTATTCAAGGCTTTGGCTGATTGGATGAGGACCACCCACATTAGGGAGGGCAATCTGCTTTACTCTAAGTCCACCAGTGTAAACATTGACCTCATGGAAAATCACCCTCTCAGAAACATCCACAATGATGTTTGACCACCCATCAGAGCTCCATGGCCCAGCCAAGATGACACATAAAATTAGCCATCACAGTGTCTATCTTGAAAATGTGGTACATGAACCCGAACACAGCAAGCCAGCTACATGACTGCAAAGCCCTCTGATGGGTGAGGGGAGTGTATTACCCATTTGACACTCTTCACGTACCTCTGGGGACAATATGGACTGATCCATCTCTATGCTTCTTAGAGGCAGGTAGGTGATCGTGGGATCTGATGGGCATTGTATGCCATCCTGTTGCTCTTCTTCCCATTATCCTGACCAGGTTTCTTGATGGAATATTCACATTCATTGCTTCCATTTCTTCATCTGTTATCCTTAACTTCATCTGTTTTCTCTCTCCACTCACCATTCCCTTAGCTCCCCAATTTAATAGGACCTATGGCCCGGCACGCCCCTGACCCTCTACAGCACTGGACACCATCACTATCCCCACCCTGGAAACCCTTCTCTTCCCTCTCCTCCTGTTTTGACCAGTTCAACAATTTGCAAAGGCTTGTGTCACTCACTGCTGGGTGCTGGGAACAAAGGAACCGCTCAGACCTCATTCCCCTTCAGTTCCCTCAACTCTGTCTCTTCAGGCTCTTCCCTTTCATAGATTAGGAGAAAAAGCAGAGTCATATATAGATTGCCCAGAACTCCATAAAATATGAATTAGCCTTTTTTCCCCATCACACAATATTTTGATGTTTATATATGTATTTTCTTTCTTTTTTCTTCTTTTCACTATACCAGTGATCCATGCAATACATGCCCTCCTTAATACCTACCACCAGGCTCACCCATCCCCCCCCCCCCTCCCTTCCAAAACCCTCAGTTTGTTTCTCAGAGTCCATAGTCTCTCATGTTTTGTCTCCCCCTCCGATTTCCCCCAATTCACTTTTCCTTTCCTTCTCCTAATGTCCTCCGTGTTATTCTTATGCTCCACAAGTAAGTGAAGGCATATAATAATTGACTTTCTCTGCTTGACTTATTTCACTCAGCATAATCTCCTCCAGTCCCGTCTATGTTGATAGAAAAGTTGGGTATTCATCCTTTCTGATGGAGGCATAATATTCCATTGTATATATGGACCACATCTTCCTTATCCATTTGTCTGTTGAAGGGCATCTTGGCTCTTGCCACAGTTTGGGGATTGTGGCCATTGCTGCTGAATTACCCATTAACTAAAGACTGAGCTACTACAACATGCAAGAGACTGTGAGAGGGACACCTGGGTGGCTTAGTCGGTTAAGCATCTGCCTTCAGTTCAGGTCGTGGTCCCGGGATCCTGGGATCGAGTCCCACATCAGGTTCCTTGCTCAGCTAGAAGCCTGCTTCTTCCTCTACCTCTGTCGGCCTGTGCTCTCTTTCTCTCTCTCTGACAAATAAATAAAATCTTTTAAAAATTTTTTCTTAAAAAAAAAAAGAGACTAAGAAACTTACTCCAAAACAACTAATGTGCAGTCTTTCACCTTTGGGAATTAACAGTCTAGTAGCAGGGGTAATAGACATGTTCACAAAAAATACATTATCAAGTAGAAGGCACAAGAGCTCTTAAAAAGATTTAATTATATACCTTAAGTCAGGATCGAAGGAGAGAAACTTGCTTATGGTCTCAGACAAGTGGCATCCGAGTTGAAACCTGATGTAAGTGTAGGATTTGGGCATGTGGAACAAAAAGGACATTCCAGGCAGAAGCAGCTGCATAAAAAAGGCACTTGCAAGGTGAGACGGGAGGTCCACAGGGCCCAGAATGGGGGCAGCTGTCAGTTTCATGCTAAATTTGGCATTGCTTTCAAATGTTTGACAGGGCCTCCATGTAAGGTTTGTTTGGTAGCAACATGACGTGGTGAGCAACATGTTTTAGGGGGTCCTCCACTAGCCACTGAGATGAGCAGGATTGAGCCATGATGGCACCAGGTTGGGGAACAACAAATAGGGCTGAGTCAGAGGGAGGCCTGGGGAAGTGGGAGGAGAGGGTTGGAGCATGGAGCAGAGGGGGGATCTTCAGGGATGTACCTGATCGGGGAGAGGAAGATTGAGGTGAGTTCTTGGTTCAGAAATTCAGTGACTGAGAAGACAGTACTGCTTTTAACAGAAGTGGGGCATTTAAAGCTACATGTAATGATGGCGTCGAGGAAGAGGGAAGACTTTCTCATGTAGAAAGGCTGGTTATCTGAAAACTAGTGCTTTTGTTCTGTGTGCAAATGAGGTACCACGGAGGGGACGCACTTTTGGACTTTTGGACTGAATGTCTGTGTCCCCCCAAATCACATGTTGAAGCCCCAATCCCAAGATGATGGCATTTGGTGGTGGGGCTCTTGGGAGGTAATTAGGTCATGACAGCGGAGCCCCCATGAGGGATTAATGTCTTCAAAAGAAGAGGCCAAACTAGCTTGCTCTCTGCCATGTGAAGACACAGGGGAAAGGTACCTCTTGGCAACTGGGAAAAGAGCGCTCACCAGAACCAGAACTAGACTTGACTGGCACCCTGATCTCTGACTTCTGGCCTTCAGAACTGTGAGAAATAAATTTCTGTTGTTTAAGCCCCCAGTCTGTGGTACTCTGTTGCAATAACCAGAGCTAAGATGCAACTAGTACCCTGAATGAATCCTTTCCTGCTTGAGATGCTTTTAGGGGGTTCTGCTTTCTTCCCTGAACCCAGGGCACAATGTGCATCCTCGCTGGAAGGTGGGAGGAACAAGCTGTAGACCCCTGCCACAGCCAGGAACACTGACCTAAAGGAACAGAAGATGTGCCACAAGGGGTTTATAAAGGATGGGTCTGTCCACAGGGTCAAGAGCAGCAGAAAAAGGAGAGAATGTGAGAATGAAGATAAGGTAGGCATGGCAATTCAAAAAACCACCCCAGAGAACACTGTCTCGCTGGGGGGCCAGACTGCAGAGAGGAGCCTGAGGCCAAGGAGTCCTCTCAAGAGGTTCCAGAAGGAAGGGGGTCAGACCACGATGGTGTGGGGACACAGATGAAACATCTTACAACCTACACTTGTCACAAACGAAAGCTACTTAATCATGACCATTTGAAACCCAAATGGCTTTCAAAGTTTGTAAACTATGAACACTACTCAAAACCCCCTTAAAACCAGCAACTTGTAGTTTGTGGGGGACATGAGTATAAAATCATCTGTCTAGTTTTGAGTTTCTCTGGTTCTTTCGGGCAGCAATCACTTGTCTGTTCTGGAATCCTTTGTTCATTCATTTCCTGGGAATGGACTTTCTAACTTCGAAGCAGATGCAGGCAGATCCATCTGCGTGACTTGCTGAGCGTTCATTTCCATCTTCTTGTTCTTACCCAGCGCTTCCTGCAAGAGCTTCCTGGAGACCTACTTGCCCTTCGTATCCTCGTCTGACTTGAAACAACACACCAGAAGTCCCTTGGTTCTTCAGTGCCTAGAGACCACACTATTAGCAACTTGAGGGCAGAATTCAGATTTTTTTTTAAAGATTTTATTTATTTATTTGACAGACGGAGATCACAAGTAGGCAGAGAGCAGGCAGAGAGAGGAGGAAGCAGGCTCCCCGCTGAGGAGAGAGCCCGATGCGGGGCTCGATCCCAGGACCCTGAGATCATGACCTGAGCCGAAGGCAGAGGCTTTAACCCACTGAGCCACCCAGGCGCCCCCAGAATTCAGATTTTATTCATTTTGTATTTATAGCACCCAGCAGTGCTTAACAAGTGGTACATAATTCATTTTGAATGAATACCAACTGCACTGAGAAACCATACATGGGCAGGCTTGAATGAGACAAACATACTACACATGTCACACTTCCTATTATGCATGTTTTTACATGTTCCTTCAAAGTGATTCTCAAGAGCTCAGCTACTATATGTGATGTAGGGACTGTAGGGTTGTGTCCCTCATCCCCAGCAGGACATTAATGTTGCTCTCACTTAAGGAGTCTACTTAATATTGTCAGGAATACATTCCCCTGGACTTTGACCTCTCAGGAACTATAGGGCTGGTTAGGTATTTGAACCTGATGTTTGATGATCAAACCAAAGACCTGCTGGCCAAAAGTGGTGAGTGTTCCCCTTCGTCCTGAAGATTGACTCCACGCAATCCTCCTTTACATTCGCGACTCATCGCTCTGAAAGCACTGTGGAAAACCGGATTGCCGCTGTTGTCTTAGTCCACGCAGGCTGCTATAACAAAATACCAGACTACGTGACTCAGCAACAACAGAAATTCACTTCTCATGGTTCTAGAGGCTAGAGGTCCAAGATCATGGTATCACATTCGATGTATGAATTTCGGGAGGACACAAATGTTCATACCATAGCATGTGTCCTGGCAATAATTATTATTATTACTATTTTTTTAAATCTCCAACCTAAAATGCAAAGGGACTTTGAGAACACACAGTGAGGGACAAGCCTGCCAGTAAAGAGCCATCTGTGCTATGGAACTGGCTTATTTCATGAACGGTCTGAGGACTATTAGAAACACATTGTGCTACGGAGTTGTTCACACTGCTTGTCTTTCATTGTCTCTTTGCGCACATTTATGACCTTCGCTCTCAATCCACATGCTTTTTCTCCAGCTGTAGCAGACTGATCATGCAGGTCTCGCCTCTTCTGATCCATGTGTGTCCACATCTTTGAGTGAGGTTCCGTAAACTTCAGAAGATGCCATTGTTCTGGTGAAGAGGAGAGTTTCCAGGCTTAGGACGCACGTGATACCTGGCGCTGCTCACCACTTGCTGGCTGCCCTTTGGATTGTGGCAGAGCACTTACTCCTGTACTTCGTTCCTATTAAACTCTGTGTAACTCGGGATGCCTTCGCTGGAAGACAACCCTGGTTCAACTGTGGCCGCTGGAGGGTTGTGTCAGCCAACAGGTCCCTGGCATGCTGTCCTGTCAGGGGTCATCACTTCTTGAAGCAAGAAAAAGTAGGACAACCAGGCCTTCTTCTTGCCCTAACTCTTTTTCTTTCTTTCTTTCTTTCTTTTTTAAAGATTGTATTGATTTATTTGACAGACAGAGATCACAAGTAGGCAGAGAGGCAGGCGGGGGCGGGGGAAGTAGGCTCCCCACTAAGCAGAGAGCCCCATGTGGGGCTCGATCCCAGGACCCTGGGATCATGACGTGAGCTGAAGGCAGAGGCTTAACCCACTGAACCACCCAGGCACCCCATCTGCCTTTTTTTCTAAAAATAGGAAATCCTTCTGGTTGCTAGGCATAAGCAATTATGAAAGACTAAATGTGAAAAGCATTACCTGAAGCGACAGAAACACAATTTGGTACTAAATTTAATGTATTTTTATTAAATTTAATAAATTTTAATTGATCAACCTTCAAACATTTCTTTGGGTTAAAAAGCTCAGAATGGAGCTCTTCAGAGCAGCTTGACCTCACAACACAGGTAGGAAGGTTGCACAGAGTTTGCTTCTTTCCAAGAGTGGATACTTTCTATCTGCTCCCACCTTACCCAGGAACCCTCACTCCTGGGTCCAAGCTCTTTGCCAACAGCTTTCTCCCACTCGACTGTTAAGAGAGAACACAAATAACTTTGCACTCAATGCCAAGTCAACATAAAAAGCCATAAAGACAATTTCCCCCAAATGTCCAGGACATTCACTTTCTTGAGACTTCCCTCTTCCTACTAAATACCTACAGATTAGCATAGGACCTGTATTTCAGAGTTAAACACAGACCTGGATCGCCACTGAGCACTCCCTCCTAGTGAGTGATGCCTTTTCTGCAGCTAGCCATGTAAAGGACGCTGGAGTAAAAGTTAACAAGAACAATGGGTCAAAGAGGTTTCTACACATATTCTAAGGCAAACGTACAGCCATGTTTGGGATTTCTTTGCTGAAGAAATGGTTTTCTTGGTGTTTTTTTTAATTTACTCTTTTCATAAATTAAAAAAAAAAAACACTCCACATTTCCTCACTTTGTAGATTCTTTTTAAAGCAGGGATAGGAGCAAACAGAGAAATTTCCATAAGTCTCATCACTGTTAATAACTATATCTGATGGATTTTTAAGATGTTTCCAGAAGGATCAGGTTCCAACCTTTCATTCCTTCTGTGGTTCAAGCCTGCTTGCACAGTATTTCCTGTACCTGCTCCTCCTTTTCATGTCTTTGAATGCTTATTACTTTATGTCCAACCACACTGGAGGCTTTTGCTGATGTTCTGATACCTATCTGGCACTTGAGATTTGTCACAGGCAGCTAAGCTGAGTCAGAAATGTTCTGGGCCTTACTAAGACAGATACCTAAGGAATGGGTCAAGCGCAACAGGGAATGAAGTGCAAACTTCAAGGATGAGGCCCAGAGAGGAGGGAATAACCCTTCTGGTAGGGTTTCTACTCAGTAACTGGAAAGAATGGAATGCTACCAGCAAAAACAGTGACTCACACAGAGTATTTGGGAAAGAAGATGAGTTTGATTTTGGAGGTCGGTTTTGATGTGTCTTTAAGATATACAGGTAACGTAGACAGCTTGAGAAACAGCCAGAATTTCAGAACAAAGGTTCTAAAAACAGCATGTCCCTTGACAGCCCACATGGCACCTTGATGCTCTTTGTTTGCATCATGGATGGGAACATGTATAGCAGAGAATGCTCTGCCTGCTACTTGGGGAAATTTCTAGGTCAAATGTATTTTATATTTAAGCAGTAAATATATTTATGTTTTCTGGGTCTTTTCTGTATTAGATACATTTTCTATTCTGGAATCCTTTGTTATTTCATATTACAAAGAAAGCTGAAATCTGGTTTTGAATATGGGGCAAATTAGAGCCCCATGCTTTGCTAAGGTGAATTAACTGTACTGATACCACATGAACCCTCCTTTGAGTTACTTTTCCAATCCATAGCTACCATCTATTACAAGATTTTGCTTAAGACCTGTCCCTCTGGTAGGATTCCCTAACTGTTACTCTTTTGGGAATTAAGACTCACCATCCACATTTTACACCATCCACATAACTCCACGAGCTCAGAGTTGGCTTTTATAGGGTGTCTCCCAAGTGTCACTCTACTGGGGATCACTTCATCCACCCCAAAGAATTGCTGTAGGAATAAAATGTTTAAAAATAGGAACACAGTGCATGCGGAAGTACAATTAACCACAGACCAAGGGAGGAATATGCTGATGCCTCCAAAGCTCAGAAAAGCACCTGACACAATTTTTCATGATCTTTCTTGTGTGTGTGGATAACACAGAGAAATGTAACTGGAGGACGCTCACAGTTGCTAGATGATCTTACTCAAAAGATGAAGATTAAGTAATATATCAACTTATGAATGGTCACTAAAGGCCCACCACTGCTTGTGCCCAGTTGTTTTGCCCACATTTTAAATCTAAAATCAAGTTTGAGTTGTGATTAGATGAGCACATGGATGGAATATTTACCTCATTCCTCCCTGCCACCACCACACAGTTTAATACCAAATTCTATCAATGAATATTCCAGAACATCTCTGTCTTTCCTCACCATTCTATCCCAATTTACCCCAAGGCAAGTCCTTGTCTTTCTGGGTCTGATGTTTTAACATTACATCATATTCTATTTCATCTTCTAACTGTCCATGGATATTGGCCTCCTCAAGCAGAAAGACAGTGTATGATAAAAGGTTCTGTGGTCTGTTTGGGTTATATGACCATACAACACTCTTTTGGTGTCTATGTATGTACCCAAGAGTCTGCAGAAAATAAGCATGTTCCCCTGAAGACTTGTGTAAAGTGGGAAAGGCAGTGGACGAGGAGCCAAAGAACTCCCTCTAGTCCTGCACCTGCCAGCAACCAGCTCTGTGACACTGGACAAGTCACCAAGCCTGCCTGCCTCGCTAGTAACATAGTTATGAGATCTGCCTGTTACCTCCTAGGTGATGAGCACCACATGAGGCAACTCAGGATACAGTTCTTTTTATTTTATTTTATTTATTTTTTTAAAAGATTTTATTTATTTGACAGACAGAGATCACAAGTAGGCAGAGAGGCAGGTAGAGAGAGAGAGAGGAGGAAGCAGGCTCCCCGCTGAGCAGAGAGCCCGATGCGGGGCTCAATCCCAAAACCCTGGGATCGTGACCTAAGCCGAAGGCAGAGGCTTTAACCTACTGAGCCACCCAGGCGCCCCAACACGGTTCTTTTTAAACTGAAAAGTGCCACATACATGTCAAGCACTACTGTTATTAATATTTTCTCTCAGTCATTTCTCCCAAATCAGACTAAATCTTGGGTATTAATACAATTTATGACTATACAAATTGCTCCCTGTATGTCCCAGAGACATTTTCTGAATTTGCTTCCATTAGCCAAGCATTTCTTCCGAGTTGGGAAAATGCTTTAAATTTGGCTCTGTTGTGAATATTAAATTTTTTGTAAATTTTAAATTATTAAAATGAGCATACTGCCTACTTCAAAAAGTTTGGAACTAGAAGAAGAATAGAGAAAAATAAAAAGCCAATATCCAACACTAAAAATAACCATATTAACACTTTAGTCATTATCCTATAGTTCTTTTAGTGTTTCTATATTCGTAAGTACTTTAATTGGATTTTTGCAAACTGGTGGTATATCATAACTACAGGAGAGAATTTTTCCCAGAGGTACTGCTGTGCACTTATGGGCTTATTCCCATCATAAGGAAAAGCATTCAGAGTAAAATAATTAGCTATTATGATTTATCCAGCTGTTATTGTGAAAAGAGGCAATGACCCCTCTGCATTCTTGGAAGCTCCGTAGAGATTTCCTTTCCTTTGATGCTTGGTCTAAATTACTTTTTCTTTTAGTCATTTTTAAAAAAAAGGTACAAAGCTGGGATGTTTCCTGAGCCCTTGTATATCTGAGAATGCCCTTTTGTATCTCAGCCTTTACTTCTCAATACTACATTTTTTCATTGTCTTGCAGCATTTAATGGAGATACACAATTGCTTGGAATACCATAATTTTTGTTCCTTTATGTGTAAGCCTATTATTTCCAGCTGTATGGTTTTAGCAGTTACTTCCCACTTTTGTGAAAAATGTCATTGATAGGTACTCCAGAAAAGGGAGTGGGGGTCCTATAATCAAAGGTTTGGGAAATATTGGTGCCTATATGCAAATGCTAGAAATGTTCTGTAATTGTAGGATTGCTAACCTTCAACACTCAGCATTTCCCAAATGTAATTCACAACAGGACCCTTTTGAGCTCACAGAACACTAAGTACCAGTTCCCAGGAAGCATTCTGCAAAGCCCAATCTGAAATAGGTTGGCTTATAATATTAATGATATTTATAATTAACCTCTCAAAAGAAAAGGCAGATTGTGTCTAGGCAAGGGTCTCTTTTCACTGTCGTCTTTATTTTGGTCTGGAATGCAGGTTTCTTTTTTTCTTTCTAAAAATTGTTATAAAATATACATTAAGTACAATTTACTATAAGCATTTTTAAGGGTGCAGTTCAGTGGCATTAGTACATTCACGCTACTGGGCAACCATCAAACATTCCCTTTTAAACTGCACACTTGTTTTTTTCTCTCTTGAAAGTTTCCTTAAATTCACCGGATAGCATGTACTCAGCAGAGCACCTACAATGTGCTAGATGCTGTTTTAAGTACCGGGAATACAGGAAGACACAAGAATCCATTTTCTATGATTGTCTTTGATCCACCTTCATCCTCAGGAATTCTATCACCCAGAGGAGGCGGCTCTCACCCATCCCTTTGACCTGCATCCTGAGATGTTTCTCAAGTTTGATCTCAACAACTTTGCTCTCCTCTGCTTGGATAATTCTTTAAACCACTAGACTAATGTTTCTGTTTCTTTGCATTTCTCCCTTCCTTAGTCCACCTATCTTCTTTTTTAGCTTATTCTGCTCACCCTTTCTTCTATGGCTTCATTGATAGTGTGTTTTCTCATCTCTCACTAAGAATACCAGAGAGGTCTTCTACGATGTGCTTTACTTCCTTTAACAAAGAATTTTCCAGGTTATTATCTTCCAGGTGATCTTTCCCTTTCCTTTTTTCTGAAGAATGTTTGCACATAGGCTCCCCACGGATTTTTCTCCTCCTCCACCTCCAGCTGAAAAGGGACTGGTAAAGACCCAGAGGTTTCTCACTGTTGGTGCACCTGCGAGCTGGTCAGAGAACCTTTTCAGACGTACTTATGACGGACTGGCTGGTTGATGTCAATTTCTTCAAGTCCATTCCCGGAACAGAGTTAGCATTGCGCCATGCAGCTTTGCCTCAGCCCAGAGACTGAACGAATGAGGTGGGGCACAGACAGTGCTACATTCCTCCTTGGGCACTAGTATTGGGGCTCTTCCTGCTGCCATCATCCCCCCAAACCTTGCCCTCCCTTAGAGGGGGCTCTACCACCAGGCTTGCCCTACTTCCTGCCCAAGTATTCTCTGGGAGATGCCATTTCTGAGAGTGTTCCCAGACTGAGAAATTCAAATGGGGAGCAGCTGGAAGAGGGATAAATGGCAGCCCCGTGGCTGAGGGGGAAATACTGCCCAGGTGGTGGGCCAGCTGCTTGGCTCTGTGGCCAGTACTTGCTTCAGGTTTCTCAGTGCCAGCAGGAAGTGGGGACAGGATGAAAGGTCTGTTCCCCTTGCATCCAGGGGGATCCCGCACGCCTGCGTCACTGACATTTCTTCATCTGGTCTCATCTGTTTCTGGGCTTGTAGAAATTCCTCCAGATCTCATGCATCGGCTGGACATGTGTCCTAGTTGCAGGGATTTCAAATCTGGCCCTTTTGCACCATCTTTGGCCATTAAGGAGAAGCCGAAGAGGCTGTTAGCAGATGTCATTTTAAGCTAAAGTCTATAATTAAATTCGTGACTTTGATGGTGGGAAAACCCCACTGAAGAATTTCTTTCCTATTATTAACACACAGTGATACAATATGCAAGAATGTAAAGCAGATGGGTTCAGGATAAAGACCGACCCAGTCTGAATTCCCCTTTCCTCCTTTATGCTGGATCTTGGCACATCCCTTGGTAATTGCACTTATCTTTGTACATTTGTAAGCAAGCCAGAAAAGCATGAGTTCAAGTCCTCTTTGTTCTGAGTCCATCTGTGGAGCCTAACCACTCAGAGAAACCCAGTGCAGTCAACTACAAGCACTCTGGAAACCGTACTTGCTCCAAGCACATTTTCCAATGGTCATCGTTCAAAAGAACTATATTGTATAACTCTCTTGAAGACTGTTTCAAACTAAAATAAGTTTGCTTTTAATTAAGTCCCTAATTTAACCAATTACAGATCAATGCAAGGGGAAAAGTTCAACAGGAGACTGGTTGGCTTAAGGAAGTGCCCATACCTTGAACTTAAGAACACTAGGCTCTAGTTTTTATTAGCTCACTGAGTAGATTTCCATTATGTTCAAAAACCTGCCAAACAGGCTAAAAGCCAGCATCATTAAAACAAATTATTTATTCCAAGTTCCATCAGTTTAAGGGTTTTCAGAAGTCACTACAGAAGTGAATACTGAAATCAGAAATGAGTGTTCACAGCTATAGCATTTACAACAAAATTCATATCTACACAACCTCGGTCTGAAAGAGCCAAGGTGCTTCCATCATTCAGAATCCATGAGAAAAGTTTCGAAGTCCAGATCCAAGTCGGAAACAAGGGCACTTACAAAGTCATCAATAGAAGGACACTTCTGAAGCATACCTGCAAACAAAGAAAAGATCAGCCAGCACATCCACCTGCGGACAATAAAGAGGGACAAAGACACTGTACACGAGGGGAATATTCTGGCTTTTTGAAATGAGACCTTGTAAGAACTGCCTATGTAAACATTACAAAAAATCATGAGTGGAAAAAAATTCTTGGGTAGTGGGTGGACCCTGTGGCTATTTATGATTTTAATATATTTTTACTATCTAGTCAGCAGTTAACATGAGATTTATGAGCAAATTCATTTCCCAAGAGTTTTTCTACTGCAGAGATTTCTATATACTTAGAGTGATGTTAGAAGGCTGAATTTTTAGTTACCTTTGAGTGCATTGGTTCAGAACTTAATATGTTTAGTTATTTATCAAGTTTTATTATCAAGTTCCATATACTTTAAAATCAATCAAATGTTATTCTTTTGCAGAAATCTTGTATCAGAATCAAGGTATTGGCTTTCCTCCAGATTTTCCTATTTTGGAGAACTCCTAGCTTTGCAACTTTCTAAATGGGTAATAAGGAAGTCACTTAAAAACTCCAGTACTCAGATTTCCTCATATAACATGCAAGGTGGCTATCAAGATAAAACAAGAAGATGTAGTAGAAAACAAGGAGGCATCGTGTCTAGCATATATTCACAGTTCAGTAAAAAGCTAAATCTATCTCTACTCTTTACTCCAAAGAAGCCGAATATTCAAGCAATCAACCTCTTGCCTTGACCTGTATTCTTGGCAGATAATCCTAACTCAAGGGTTGGACAGGGCTTTATACATTGGCATTTAATCTGGGGGTGGATCCCATAAAACTCATTCTAACAGAGACATTAAAAGATTGCCAGAGTCCTCTTTCTATCTCCATCTTTAATGCAGTTCCATATAATATATCTTGAGTATTTGCTGTGTAAAATGGATCAGTCCAGGTCAGTCAAAGATGAACAGACTAAGTCATAATACGCCTAACTGTAAAAGCTAAAATTATGAAGTGTGTCAAAGAAAATACCTTTGTGACTTTGAGGTAGGCAAAGGTTTCTTAGGACAAGAAAGTAATAATCATAAAAGAAAGAAATTGCAATATTAGATTTCATCAAAATGAGAAACTTCAATTCTTTAAAAGAAAATAAATAGGTAAATGGCAGAAAGGGAGAAAATACTCAACATAATATATATCTCACACTGGACTGGTATCCAAAATAAAGGACTCCTTCAACTGAACATAAAAAGAATTTTAAAAAATTTAAAATGGACAAAAGATTCCAGTAGACCTTTCACAAAAGAAGACAACCAAGTAAACACAACAGGCACTAAGAAGATACAATATCATTGTCATCTGGGGAAAGAAAACTGAAACCATGATGAAACACCACAACACACCCACCAGAGTGGCTAAAATTACAAAGGCCAAATATAGGGAAGGTTGTGGGCCAACCTGCATTGTCACACGGAGTGGTGGAAGGGTGAAATGGTATAACCACTATGGAAAAAGATCTAGTGGTTTCTTATAAAACTAAGCACACAGCTACCCTATGACCCCACAACTTCCTCCTAGGTATTGACCTAAGAAAAGTGAAACAAAACAAAACAAAAAAGGACTTTACAACACAAGTTACCATCAACAGAATATAGATAAACATACATGGTATATTCGGAAAATGGAGTATCAGCAACAAAAAGGAACAACCCACTGATACGTGCAACAACCTGGGTGAATCTCAAAAGGCTGACACAAAGGAGTACCTCCTGTTTGATTTCATCTATAGGAAACCCAAAAGCGGGCCCAACTAATCTGTGCTGAAAAAACATCAGAACCGTGGATGCTCTCAGGATTGGAGATGACAGTCTACTGAGAAGGGATGCAAGCCAACTTTCTGATGTGATGGTAATGTTCTATACCTGCATAGTGATTGGTATTAAGGTGCATATTTGCATCAGAATTCATTAAATGGTACATTAAAGATTTATGCATTTCACTGTATATAAATTTATCTGAAAAGGAAAAGTAAAGAAATATGCATATTAAAAATGTCTGGAGTAAAATGTACAGCCATCTGACACGTGCTTTAAAAAATTACATATATATACATATATAATACATACAGAGTGGATTCATGGACTGACAGAGGAATGGATGGCTGGAGGTGTGATAAGACAACAAAATGTTATTGTAGAATCTAAATGGCAAATATATGAGTGTTTACTGTACTATTCATTCAACTTTTCTGAATCTCTGAAAATGTTCAGCATAAAACATTTGGGAAAAAAATCAACTGTGGGTGTTAACAGTGTACAAAGTGCCATCAGTGGGAGAAGAGAGGGTGTAAGATGAATTCTGATGAGAGATTCCGAAGGCTTTGGGAAGAGTTGGGATCTCAGCAGAAACTTGAAGGATAGAGAAGATTCGGGTTCAAATTAGGGCCCTCCCAGGACCTCTCCTAGATGGAGAGGACCACGCAGGAAGGTACTGAAGCAGGAGAAGGCAGAATGTAAACCGAACATGAAGTGGTCTGGGGGAGCTGGAGGAAGGCTGGAGGAGGCTCTGGGAGACATGTTTTTCAAAGACTCTAAGGGTTGGAACTAGAGTGACCAGGATGGGAAGGTAACTGAGCCAGAGGGCTGGAGGAAAACCAATAGCTTGTCACATTTAGGTGCCTGGGGGTGCTCCACATACAGGCCACTAGGCCTCAGTCAGCAGTGAGAACAGAGAGCTCAGGGGCAGGCCCAGGACGGGACACACAAACACGGTCATTCCCAGCGGTAAGAGGGACTGCGTGGGAAACTGTCCAAGGACTGGCTTGTGTGGTGGACATAAAAACAGCAGAATCCAAGCACAAAAACAAAATCCAAGCACATTTGTAAGCCACTAACCAGACCTGGAGTAGTTAAGAACAATAAGAATATCATGATTGTAATTTCAACTGTGGACCGAAATATTTTCACCCTCATTCAAGTTCAAATTCTAATATCTCCGTTCAGGAAATATCTGAGAAATAAGGAGCAGTTACTGAAAGACAATGTCATTGCTTTGTCTTTATTTACTATACGAAAGTTTGAAACACAATTTTCTTTTTATAGTAAAATAATCTGTATGGTTGAAAGAAGGTCTTTCCTCTGATCCAGCTGTGTCACTAGGACAGAAATGTTCAGTCTTTGATGACTGCTAGTGCAGCACATTTCCCATTGGATCTTTAGGTGTAGGTTATTGCGTAAGTAGAAGCAATCTGATTAATCAGGTTTCATGCATTTCCTGCACACCAAGTTTCTTAATGCAAGGAACAGTTGTAGGGAAAACATTTAAACATGGCTTTCAATCAACTGTGTTAACCTATTATACCCTTTTCTTCCCTTTAGTATGTGAAACATTCTATAATTAAATGACTGGTCGTTTATAATTAAATGCCTGGAACTGTCAGAAGGTAAGACCCATCTATTCAGAGCCAACCGGTTCAGTTAAGCATGGCCTCCTACCCCTTTGAAGTGGTTCATTTTAACTCGACAAACTGCCAACATAAATATGACCTTGCTCTGTCCTTCTTGGGACACAGACCTAACTAGCACACGTCCTTCTCCAATATGCCATCCTCAACATGCCCTCATCTCAGAGAATGGCAATCATGGCTGCAGCAAAAGCTCCTGGTATTTTTAAGTCCAATCTGGTCAGCAGTAAATGGTTTGGTAATTTTGGACATCATGTGACCGTGAAAAATGAAGGTCCCCAAAAAAGGAAATCAAGACCCAAAGGGGTAAAGAATAGCTCCCGAGGCAAGACTTCTCTTGGCATATTGTCATGGTATCCTTGCTTTAATTAGATTTAAATGTTCTGCAAGTGTCAACATGAACTAACTTCTACACAGAGAATTAAAAGAAAAATGCAGTGTTTTCAGGCAGTTTCCCAAGTCAGAAAAACTGAAATTAGCTTTTATACGTATGCACCGTCAAAAAAATTCCAGGAATTCTGATCTTTTTGAGAAGCTGACAAACATGTCCCTTTTGTCTTCAAGTCTTGATCTTAAAGGGTGATGATTGGACCTGCAGTTTCTTGGGAACCCCTGGGAGCCAGCTTGGGGGCTGTTAAGTCCAGAAGTGGGTGGAATTTACAAACATATTTCACTGTGGAAGTCACCTAACTTGGGGGTGGGGGTGGAAAGACAGACTGATGTTGCCAAAAGGACTGAAATTGCACAACTACAAGAAGTGTTGACAGCAATGTAAGAAAGACAAAACTGCATTAGGACAGACATTGTACATATTCGTTCATAAAAAGGAGAAGAGGTAGTTGAACTTCATCTATTTGTCCTAGAGGAAGAGAGGATACATAATGAGTAGTTGAAGAATGATGATTTAATTTATTTTTCTCCTCATTTTACCTGAGAGGCAAATGGGCTAATAAAAGTTGGTACAAGCCAGAACACTTTCATCTCCACTGCTCTGCTCAAACTGGCATGTTTCATAACCTTCAAGTACGAGGGCAATTATGCTGGGCCTGACTAAAATAAATTATGATATCAAAAGGTTTCCAAGACTGACTCCTGAAGCAATAAGGGTTTCCAAATCGTGCTACGTGCTCTTCTTTCTACTGCCCTATTGGCACAGAGCTGGAAATAAAGTAAAGCTAAAGATACCAAGCAGGAGAACCCCTGACAGCCGGTCTAGAAAGGATTTATGGGGAAAAAAGTGACAATGGCAGTTACCTGCTGAGCAATCACTGTGTGCTAGGCACTGTGCTAAAACACACTTGTGAAAAACCTATTTCACAAGTAAGAAAACAGAGTGAAGCGGGGGGTGGTCACACAACTCTTAGTTTTTGCTGAACCCTGGAAGGTTTGGTGCCAGAGCCCATGTTCCCAGAACACCGTGATATATATTATATTGCCTCAGGCCCTGGAATTTTGCAAAACAACACATTCTGAGAAGACGCATCTTTCAACATCAGCATCCCGGATATGACAAAACCCACCTGTGTGGAGATGTTCTGGGGGCCGGGGGAGGGTCTGATAGCTTCCTGATGTCACCCATGGCTATATGGATCCAGCTTATTAACTGTCCCCCTCTGCCTTGAAGACAGAGCAGGTGTTTTTGGTGCTACTGAGGACACTTTGCCCACAGTCACAAGGGCTGAACTACGCATGGAGGTAGAGCACAGAGAACACGGGCAGTGAGCTCTGCTGAAGAGGCTGGGACCAGGAAAATGGCTCTTCCTCTCTGGGCATGAGGCTTGGCCATACTCGGCTGCCACTGCAGCTGCAGGCATGATATGGGCAGAAAAAAAGTAGCGGGAGTTCTGCACTTAAGGTTTCCTGGGTGGCCTCCAAGTGTCTGTGGTAACCCCTTGCAAACAGAGGCCCTTACACGTTTGAGGGGCTCCCAACTACGCCTATTTCTAAGCTTTTACCAAGAATGGATTTTGCCAGCTCCAGGGGGAGTTGTGTATGTGTTCAAAGCTGCACATTCACGCCCTGCTCGTCTGTGGTGTGGAATCCATAATCTAACCAGACCACCATTTAAATATCAACGCATTCTTGGCAGGAACTGTTTAACCTCTTGAGTGCCCATCTGCATGTGCAACTAATACAGTTCGTTGAGAACATGACAGGACACCTGGTTGGTGGTGTGATTAAGCCTCTGAGACAACCTGGCAGAGATGGACTCCTGTCCCGGCCCCTTTTGCCAAGCACTACAGGAAATGACTAGGGCACTTAAAAACATTTAAAATTTTTTTTTAAATTTTATTTATTTATTTAACAGAGAGAGACACAGCGAGAGAGGGAACACACACCAGGGGATTGGAGAGGGAGAAGGAGGCTTCCCACAGAGCAGGGAGTTCAATGCGGGCCTCCATCCCAGGACCTTGGGAGTATGACCGGAGCCGAAGGCAGACGCTTAACTGACGGAGCCACCCGGGCGCCCCCAAAACATTAGGATTATTTTGAGCCTCGGAAGAGAAGTAGAATCATTACATCTCCTTTTTGGGTCCACTTCCTATATTGCTGAACACCAAGGAAGGATGCCCAAGCCAAGAAAACTGTGGCTGAATGTGACCAAAGTTTAGTGAAAGCAAAAAAGGGTGAAGTAACTAGAAATAAAATCTCTGTAAGGGTTTTTTTTTTTTTCTTTCCCTCCCTCCCTCACTCACTGTGGACCAGAGTGCCTAAAGGCAATTGAAGGTAGGCAAAAAGATGACCTAATTATGTATTAGGAAGATACAGTATATATACTATATATAAAAATGACCAAAATCTGTTTTATAGAAATATATGTTCTAAGAGTGCAGTTCTCCGATGAACATCATGGGTATCACCATGATACCCATTTCTGGTATCGCAGGAAATACAAATGTTGGGTCTGGACCCCCAGGCCTAAGGAATCAGGAACTGGGAGTGGGCTCGGCAGTCAGGTACCCTGATGAAGTGTGAGAACCACAGCCCAGATGGACATGTGGAAACTGACTGAAGTGGAAAATGAGATCGGGTTTCTCTCCATGGGCAACCATAACTTGAAAAGTATGGGGCAAGAAAGATGTATGAGTTTTCTATGTAACTAAACTAAAAAATATTTGTTTCTCAAGTGAAATGGGAAACAATCTTAGGAAACAAAAGCAGGATTTGTTTGGGACGCTGCTCAAAGTTATGATTACCAAGCCTCAAGAGAGAGGCCACAGCTGGCTGGAAAAGCACCTAAAAGGATCAAGTGGATTTGGCATGAAAATAGTCTGAAAATCTCTGGGCGGTGGAGGAGGCCAGGAGGGAAGCTGCCTTAAGGCACGGAGCTGTGGGAGGAGTGTGACACCGTGACTGGCCTTGTGCGAGAGGTCGGTCTCCAGACGGGAGGTGTGCTTCAGGGGCTGGCGGCAGGGTTTTTATTGTGGAAAAGGAAGCCGAGTGTATTTTGCTTATGAGCAACTCCCTGGGAAACAGGGCTTTGTGTTTATCGATTGTTGATGCTCTTGTGAGGACGGCTCGGAACACAGTGGAGAGGCTTCTTTTGTGTAGCAATTCTGACTGTTCTGAGCTTGAAAACTGTAAACAGACCTCAGTCGCTAGGGGCTCAGAGGGCCCAGCTGGGGCTCTTTCTCCAGGAAAAAGACCAGGAAGTCACTACAGGAGCCAGTGGTCAGCAAGAATGTCATGAATTCTGGGAAAATGGGAGTCATCGTAGGATGGTTCATATGGAGGAGTGCTGGATGTTGCTGAGGTCGACTCCCCACAGACTTGGCAAGCTCCCTCCTTTAAGAGGTTCAGAAAGGATGCCCTTCCCCCACCCCACCCCACCCCCGGCTGCCGAGCTCCGTGCACCATGGCAGTGAGCAGAACCATAGCCATGCCCTACTCCATTTAAGATGGAAAGTCTGGGCAACTGGATGGCTCAGTGGCTTAAGTGTCTGCCTTTGGCTCACGTCATGATCTCAGGGTCCTGCGATCCAGCCCCTCACTGGGCTCCTTGCTCAGTGCGGAGCCTGCTTCTCCCTCTGCCTCTGCCCCTCCCTTCTGCTTGTGCACGCGTGCTCTCTCTCTCAAATAAAGATCTTTAAAAAAAATTTTTAAAAAAAAGACAGAAAGTCTGCTCAAACATTTACAAAAATTTAATGTTCTGAGTACCTGTGTGCCAAGCACTGTGTGCTAAAGACACAAGGCATACATACGAGCGGGACATTATTTCTGTTCTTGACCAGCCCATTATTTGGGGAGAAAACCATGGAAATACATAATGTTAATGTAGAAGAAAGATGTATATAAGGTACAGAATTGGTGCAAAGGAGGGAGTGATTGAGTTAGGGGCCCAACATGGCACCAGCACCCTTAAGACTCTATCGATTCCTTCTCCCAAGATGTGGGAAACTGCTCTTTCTGGGCCCTGCTGGGACTTCTCCCTTTGATTCTCCCTTTGATTCTGTGGCCACCTCCATATTGTTCCAAAACATTCTACTTTGGTAAGCCTGACTTGGTTCTGTTTTTTTTTTTTTCAAGAAGATTCTCCGTTGATAAAAAAAGATCAGTTCACAAGTTATTAAAAGGGATTCAGTGAAGCCTGGGGACACTGATATTTTTTTGTTTGATTAAGGATCAAGTTTCTAGACCTGTTTAGCTTAAACAGGTAATTTTTTTTTTCATTTGAATGACTCTGTCTTTCCTCAGATTCATAAAATTTGAGTGATAGACAGCAAGCTTTATGTCGGATTTCCTCTCTCCAAGTTCATTGGGGAAAAAAGAAGGGTTTTTCCTGGACAAAGAGGAAACCCAACTTATTCCTCTGCCTCACCATCTCGGCCAGATGTGGTAGAAAGTGTGATGGGAGGTCTGCTAAGAAGCGGGGTGGGCTTGTCTCAGTAGTTTTTTGGTCCTCCTGAAGCTGGTTCTTTCCTTGAAGAATCAAGGGGGAAAAATCACCCTTACATTCGTGGGTTTCAAAGGTACAACGAAAGTTCGTGTACTGAATGTGTGTCCAGAACTGCCCAGGAGAGCTGAGGCCTGGGTGTTGCGTATTTGGGTCCCAGGTGGATACTATGGGACTGGCTGGTGTTCAGAACCCAAAATGGCCACGGACAAATATCTCAGCAGTTCTGTTAAATCCAACGCTAAAAGCCAAACATAATCATACATTTCCAGACACTGGTACTTGGTTTAAATTCTATCAGTCAAGTGTGTAATTAGGACCTACAGGTGTCAGTTGTTTAGCGGGTCAGACTGGTGGACCAAGAAAAGCTACAGACTCCCAAAAACAAATGTCCTGGGGACCCCCTACTGGGACCAGAGCCGGCTCCACCAAAACCAGCCAGAGTCACTACCATGTGGTTCGAGAAACAGCCTTGGGGGCAATGTGTAGGTTAGGGTTTTAGGCTGAATGGAACACTATCTGGTTTGGCATAGCATTTTAGAACTTAAATTTCAGTGTAATTCTCCTTTTCTGACTACACAAAAGTTTTCCTTTGAAGGGGTGTCAAGGGGGAATGGAGAGGAAAGGTAAATTCTTCCTTTTCTAAACAGAACTTGAGATGCCTCTAAACAAGGTACTATATGGTACTGATGGTTAGAGCAAGGGTTTGGTGAGTGATTACCTGAGATAACCAACTGCCTAAGAGACCTTAGCCAATTACTTCACTTCCTATACCTTGCTTCTGCTAAGAGCAATCCGAATGAAGGTAAAGTGTTAGAGTGTAATCTAATGTTTGAAGATCATGAAATCGGCATAGTGTCATCTACTTTGCTAGATTGCTGTAAGAATTAACAGAGATAGCACATTTAAGACAGAAAATGTTCCATAACTGGTAGCAGTAACAATCAGATCCAAAGGCTTATGAAAACCTACTTCCCAGTTCAGTGAGTTAAAGGATAAGGTTGTTTATTTACTTATTTATTTATTTGCACAAGTCGAATTCCAAAACATTGGTCTACGGTTAAGTCTTCAGGATACGATCATCGAATGCACAATCATAAGCTAATTATCCAGCTAATGAATCAGTTTGCTTTACTTTTTTCTACTTTTTGCCATCTGCTTTTTAGCAGGGTGATGGGGAATGAGGAGGGCACATGTTGTGATGAGCCCTGGGTGTTATACGTAACGAATGCATCACTGAATGCTACATCAGAAACTAATGCTGTACTGTACAGTGGCTAACTGAACATAATAAAAAAAATAAATAAAAGAAGGAAACAAAAGATGCAACTAAAATCGATCTATTTTTCTCCCTTATTAGTAGCCATGAGAAAAGGTTTACCAAGAAGAGATCACTGGGATGATGGGAAAGTTCTGGAAGTGGACAGTGGTGATGGTTACCCAGAACTGTGAATACCTGTGAATTGTGAAGGCCATGAAACACATATTTAAGAATGGTTGAAATGGTACATTTTATATCATAGATACTTCATCACAATTATAAAAAACAATGAGGAAGAGGTCCCAAAGCACCAAGATAGAGCCTTTGCTTTGCCCAGATAGTCAGCTAGCTCTACTAACCTCCAGGTTAACGGGGGATATGCCAAAGGGCAGATTCTCTCTCCAGATCTAGGAATGAGTGAAAAGGCACGTCTGTATATTCCCAACACCATTACCAGCTCTCAAAACCCATCATAAGAGTAAATAGCTATTTTTTTTGTGCACTGAAATAATTATATGTGCCAAACGCAGCTCAGCTCAGTGAAGAATTAGAGTACAAAGGCTGGCCTGGCAGCTTGAAAAGTCTAAAGTGAATTTTACGAGATCAGAACTCTCATTCCAGATTTGTCTCTCCCAAGCCTAGGGCAACTGTATTGCTCACCTTCTCCACTTTGAAGTTTTTCTCTGCTACAAGGCTGTGGTTTACCCACACCTTTTTCTAAAGGTGGATTCCCACTATCTACGATCAGTTCCTGGGAAAACCGGAGTATCAGCCAGAAAGTAAAATTCCTTTCTTCCTTTGAACTGAAAAAACCCTGATTGCCCCCTAGGCTGGGTTACTATCTGTCTCTGGTCAGAGAGGAGGTTCTGTCTCTGGGGCTGCCAACTGGATTGAGCATCTGACCTTCCTGTAGGACAGAAGCTGACCCAACCAGTTGAGCCCCACATATGTGATCTGTTTACAAATTGGTTTATTTTAACTTCGTCGTCAGATGTATAATTCCATTTAGAATTACACTTCTGGGTTACAAAACATTTTGCCTTTTGAAGCTCCATGTCTTCCTTAAACAAACACACCCACATATTAAACACGGACACACCCTCTTCAAAAATCAGTGCTTTTACAAAAGGGAAGTCTGAGCCTTGAGAACACAGGTGCTCCCTCCTCTTCCATCTCTTTCTTCCACAAAGCTCTCAGCTATTTCAGAGGCCACGTTGAGTAAATATCCAAACAAGCCAAAGATTAGGGATTCTATTGACTTGGCTATTATTCCCCGTTGCCATTTACCTCTATTATTGAAACTATGTCATAATCCTGGAGCCACTAAATTCTAAGTCTGGTTCCATGACATGCTTTCTTCATTTGTTCCTGCTATGCCATGCAAGAAAAGAAGGTTGCTGCCAATGAGTGTGTTGTAAGTACCCCACCTTGCTGGGCATGCACGAGCTCTCATTCAACAAATCTGGTTTTGCTGCAGAACCACTTCATACATGTAAGTCAGCTGACACCTTATCAACGCTAGTTAGCATACGCCAACATCCTTCCCCGGGACAGCTTGCCTGGGAACCCAACAGTATCTTCCTTGAGCATCGGTGTATTTGTAACAAGCAATTCAGACGCCAAACATTGTAAAAGAACAAGCGGGAAAATACGCAGAAGATGAGCACAACCATTTCTAAAGCCAAAGCTTCCTGGTATAAGCTGAAAAGTTTAAGAGACAACCAGAGCACCCTAAAGGTGAGTCATGGTTCCACCCGTTGCTCTGGTGTGACCCTGGGCAGTAAAGGACGCGGGCGCCACAGGACCCTGCAGAGCTGTCAAAGCGGCGAGATCAGCATAGCACCTGGGACAGCAAACATATTGCATGGGTGTTTCTAGAAGTAGTTTACTGTCACCGCTCTCAGGCTTCTTGTTGCTGCGGTTACTCACGCCCTGCCACTCAGCTCCAGAAATATAAAAGCAGTAGAAATTAGCCATAACTGCTTAATAGCCAAAATAAAGTACCAGTTAGCTCAGGAAAATCAGTATGCGAGGCTACTGTGGTGTTTTCACAAAATTCCTATGCTAAAATGAAAAAAGCATGTGTACGGCACGGAAGACAGTGGGGAACGAGGGACCAGAATTCCAATTATTTAGAGGGTGTGATTTAAGATTACGAGAATTTTTTAAATCTGTTTCCTTTAAACTGCTTGAAGGGAAAACGTAAGTGGAGTTTAGCCGTCCTCCTGACCCTATGGCTCCATCAAACTAAACATACCTTTAGTTCTGTCAGGAGAAAGATTAAAAAACAACACGTGTTACCTGACATCCTCTACCTTGTGTGATGAGGTAGAAAAAGAACTCAATAATGTTATTCATATATTTGAGAGGTGAACACTCTGAGATTAAGAAGGGATTATTCTATTTTAAAAAAATTAATGTCAAGATGAACAATTAAGCAAAAGAAAATTAGGTTTTGACTTGATCGTTCCTTGGTCTAGTTTCGTTATTAGTAATGTTACATAATAGTCAAAAGGAAAAAGTTTCTCTTACAGATAGTTGAAAAGCCTCAAATAAACATTGGAAGATATCTTGTAAAGTGATCTTTCAGGAAACGATCCAGTTAAATCAAGAGACATTTTCCTGTCTCTACGCTCTCTGGCAACATTTCAAACAAGAGTCGGTTAGCAAATGCCAGTTTCAACTGTTCCACTAAAATCTGCTCTAAACCTCTAGAACTACTACTATTATTTTGCCTTTTACTGGTATGCTCCCTAGATGGAAACGCACCAGTGTCCCTCAGCACCCAGTCTTGCCCAGAAAACTCAAGGCTTCTAATTTGCTCTGCACTTGAAGCTTGATGCCTCTGGGGATCGAGCTAAGAATCTAGATCAAGAGCTTTGGGGAAACACCGTCTGCTTTTCTAACTTGTTTTTAGCCCCCTACCAGCAGCAAACATTTGTAACTGCATGTTAAGAACACCAGCTATAATGACCATCTTTAAAGAAGGTTTTATAACATTTCCATTAAGCAATCAAAAAGAGCTGGAAGAATATTATCTGTGTTCCTTTAGAACGAAGTTACAGTAGATAGAATCTGAATATGGAATTGCTGGTGTCCTTCTTGGCATGAGTCCACTACAAGTTATTTACTTAAGAACAAAAATGCTCTCACATCTCAAATAAAGCCAAACTCCGAGACATTATCTCAGATGACT
Organism: Enhydra lutris kenyoni; assembly: GCF_002288905.1. Classification (NCBI taxonomy): domain Eukaryota; kingdom Metazoa; phylum Chordata; class Mammalia; order Carnivora; family Mustelidae; genus Enhydra; species Enhydra lutris. The sequence continues at coordinate 2,747,873 of NW_019154155.1, read as the reverse complement.
ACACAAATGGAGAGGGCTCCATGACATTTACGGCAAGTAGAAAATGACAGCTTCCTGGGATCCAGAGAAGATGACCAAAGTGGACAACTCTCACCAAAAGTAAACAGCCACAAAAATCTGTATCAAGAGTCCACAGTTCCAAGAGGGCAGGGGAGGAACGTTGTGAGCTGGCAGAGGCAGTGGGCACCCCAAGGGCTTTGAAGTTATGATGGCCTGGGTCAAATCCTGACAAGGCCATTTAAAAACTTGGCACACAAAGTTACTCAGTTTCTCTAGGCTTTACTTCCCCTGGTGTGAAGTGCACATTAATGTTGCAATGTGCCTTACAGATACTGTGTCCACATCTAACACACTTTTTCTTTGAAAGATTTTATTTATTTATTTGACACAGAGAGAAAGAATGAGCAGGTGTGTGCACAAGCAGGGGGTGGGGCAGAGGGAGAAGCAGGCTCCCTGCTGAGCAGAGAGCCCGATGCTGGGCTCCATCCCAGGACCCTGGGATCATGACCCGAGCAGAAGGTAGAGGCTTACCAGCTGAGCAACCCAGGAGCCCCCGCATCTAACACACTTCCGTTGTGACTCCTTTATGTCATTGTCTCTTGACCTTTTCTGCATAATGAATCTCTTTCCTGCACGCTACCTGAAATCATTTGGGCAGGAACTTGTGGCACCCAGGGTTTAATAAGAGTGCTCTACTCTGAGCACTGGTGAACACACAGTGCCATGGCCTTTTGTCTAAAGGGGTTCTCGACCCTCCCCTTCCAGCCAGTTGTTTGATAAGCAATACTTACTCGCAAGCAAAGCATTGTACTGAAATGAAAAGTACCATCTAGGTATACGTATGTGTATACATACACACACATGGAATACACACTGACAGGTTAAAAGTGAAAATTCTAAAAAAAAAAAAAAAAAAAAGTTAAAATTCCATTTAAAAGTTACTTCTCCACAGGCTTTTCTTCCTCTTTACTAGCAAAAATTATGTTGTTGAATTTAGTCAGTGGAACACAGACAATGAAATAGAAAAAAAATATCCAGGGACAGTAGATGCTTCTGGATTAAGTTTTACAGAAGAAAAAATCTGTCATTTCCTGATAAAGGCTGACTTCCTTTTACTGGTGTAAAGAAATCAATATGCCATGTAGTTTCTATCACCCTACACTGTAAAAATTATACAAAAGCACATCGGTGTCTAGTATGATCATATGCAGTTATCTGTTTGATGTGCTTGAGCACAGGAATTACTTATTCCCAATCCTCCAAAGGTTACTTATTTAGAAGTTATAACAAAAACAAAAACAAAAAACCTACCACTCTTTCCATAAAGGCATTCCATTTGTAAGACCCACATCTTTTCTCTTTTGTTTATCTGTATCATTGAAATACTGACCTTGTATTTTAGAAGCAAAGAGCCTCTGAGTGGCTCTTCCAAGGACGGGTGTCTCTGATCATTACCGAATACTACTTGTCGCTGGGATTAGACTGGGTATGTTTTGGTTAGAGCATCTGAGGAAATCAGGCTGCAGATTCCCAGATGTGGTGTCCATTAACATAACAGGTACGTAGAGAGCTTTGTGGAGGGTCAACATCCTGTCATATTTACTTAGGTCCATACTGTCATCACACCCCCCTCCAGGCTGCCTCACCTGCTTATCAGTGCCCAGTATGCAGGTGGCTGGCTGGGGGGCAGGAGTAGCTGAAACCCAGGAACCTTGCAGGCCCCCAGCCTGTGTTCCAGTGGAGGTTGCAAGCCACCAAGTGGGTACCTTTCTGCAATTCTACCTCCCAGAGGGGGCTCCCTTTTGTAAATCTGACTGGACGCTATACCCCTCACATAAATGTGGGAGCTCTAAGTTATTCCTTTTTATTTCTGTGTCCCTGAAATGCCTGGTTAGTAGCATTCAATAAACATACACTAAGCTTAAATGAATTAACGTCATCAACAGCTAACAATGCCTTTTTTATTCCATCACATTACTTACCAGTCCCTAACCTAAGGATATTAAGGTGTTACGTCTGAACAAAAGACAGAATTCAGGACATCTCCTTCAGTCTTAGGCAAAGGCGGTGTGGCTAAAAGCAAATGGTCCCAGAAGCCAACACACGAAAGGCAGCTGGCAGGAGGAAGAGATGTCAGAGGGAGGTGGTGTCGAAGGTCAAGGCCTCGGGAACCACCTGACCCCAGGGAGAGTTTTACTTAGAGTTGATCCTACTTTAATGAAGCCCCAAGAGTTGACTCACCTCCTTTAACAAAGCGCACTACTTATTGCCATGAATCAAGTTGCAGAACTGATCTCTGACCTCCCACAGCAGGGAAAGCATTTTCCACTTTAACGCCTGTTTCTTAAGTAACTATTCATTCACCACAGTGACAAGGCCTTGTGTTATAGGAATTCTGAAACACAGGAATGATCCATTTTATTCTACCTTGTAGAATACTGGTTACGTACAGTGTTGTAAATACAGGTGTTGTTTAGAGGAAAATATGGTCTCCACCAAGAACACAAAATATGTTGGGTAGCGAAATGCACGGTATTCACTTATGAGCTGTGGCTCCCTTCTACCTGCTGATGAAGCCTCTTTGATCAGAAACGGATGGAGGCCAGAGAAGCTGGGGTCCCAGTGTGGGTGCAGTGGGGAAGCTAGAACAAGAGGCAGGAGGGCCAGACACGATGCCACGAAATCAGAGAAGAGGGGAGACACAGAACAAGCAGGTGACCAGCAGAACATGTTCACTGTATATATATTTTCTTTTACATTAGAAAAGAGCTTTGCAAAAATATTTGGGCCCACGAAACCCTTGGATGTATTGATGTGATAGAAAACTTCTCAGACAAGGGGAATAAAAACCTCTTCCAACAATCACCAGTTTTTTATGGCACAAGAAATATTTCACCTTTGAAGTGTATTTCATGTTTACGTACTTGCTCATTTAACATATGTTTACTGACCACCTGTTGCAGGCGCTGCGCACAAGGTGGTGCACACAACAGTGCCCGTCCTGTCCCAAGCTTACAAGTTCTTGGAGAGCACAGACCACAGGCCAATAAATGAAACAATACAGCTTCCATTATGTCAGGAAGTAAATATGTGCTAGGAAAAAACAAAACAAAGCAGAGTAAGGAGCTAGAGGTGCCAGGGAAGGCCTGACAACAAGACGGAAATAAAGATGATCTATATTTCTTAACATCTGAGCAACCCAACCAAAGTCATCTGATTTACCTCGAACAGCACAGTTCTGCTTGGCAGGCTAGTAGTTTTAAGTCATCTTATCTTTTAATATTTAAAATAATTGAGGGGCTGCCTCACAAGTCACAAATGTAAAATACCCTGCAGGGCGGGCCCTCATATGCCACAGGGCACGTCTGTGAGCAAGTTCTGGTATTTATTTACCGGAGCCCCTCCACGCCCAGGGGGCACAGATGTCGGGCTAAGTCAGGCAGAAGCTGTTTTGTGCTTATCTCACCCTTGGAAATCCCACTTAATTAGAAAAGTAAGAAGCAAAACAGCACTTTCAAAAAGCAGACAAACTCAGGAATAACCGTCCAAAGCCTGCGTGAATTTATAATTCTCATACAGGGTTAGGCCAGCCAGCTTTGCGCCACAGGTGGCAAGATTCAGGGATTAACCAGATGACATGATTAAACGTTAACCTCATGTTTTAAAACCACAAGAAATAACTACAACCAATGTGTCGTGCCATTAACCAGTGGAAACTGCCTTTTCTCTTGAAGTCACTGCATATGCTTTGTGACAGTTGGGAAAATCAATCAAGCTGGTGTTGAACAATGACAGTTTATGTAGCTTTCTTACTTTTAAACATCAGCTGTACTTCTGCCGACAGACAAGACTTCCTGCTCCTTGCCTGCTATCATGATCGTACTGTACAAATAACACCAATAGTAAAGCCCGTTTGGCCTATTAGGTTAGTAACCAGCTTATTTAAAAAATAAATAAGTAGAAGTATCAATTGTCACTACCTAAAGACACTGCTTCAACAAGACCTCAATCTTTTCAAGCAGACAGGATATTTTGAGTCCATTTTTTTTTAAGATTTTTATTTATTTATTTGACAAAGTGAGAGAGAGATCACAGGGAGATCAGCAGGCAGAGAGAGAGGGGGAAGCAGGCTCCCTGCTGAGCAGAGAGCCCGATGCGGGGCTCGATCCCAGGACCCTGGGAGCATGACCTGAGCCAAAGGCAGAGCCTCAACCCACTGAGCCACCCAGGCGCCCCTTTTGAGTCCATTTTAATACTTGTGTCATCCTGTCAATGAGAGCTATCGCAAAGTGGAACGAATCTGCCCTTGTGACAAAGTGGGTTTCCCATCATTCCCACTGTCTGGGAAGAAGGGTTTCCAGAAGCTAATCAGTACCAATATCAGTACCAGTACCTGGTACTAGTACCGGGTCACTTCAGTAACTCTGGAATCGAAACCCCTTGACTGGGGAGCTTCTTGAGCTGAATTCCATATGGGGGCTGATTTGTTTTAGGGCAATGAACCCACTTGTTGTTGGTTCTAGGTTTCTCTCATACCCTTCCTAATACATCACACTTTAGTCAGCCACTGCTCCGCAGCTCTGATCAGTAGGTCCCCGAGGCACTCAAGAGCATGACCACCTCTCCCACCACAAAAGGAGGGACTGGGGAGTCATCTTTGACATCCCTCCCGCTTACTCACTTCCATGCAGAATCAATTCCAAGCTCAGCTGCTCTTCCTTCATAAACAGTCTTCGATCAGAAAACCCCTTTTCATCCCAACTGCCTACTCTCCTGGGCTGGTCGCCCTCATCTCTCACCCAGATTACTGCAAGGAGCAACAAGAAGCCTATTCAAACCAGGCCTACCACAGTCCCTCCTCAGCAGGCAGTGGATACTGTAAACCATCAATCTGATCTTGACACTACCTGCCTTGGAAATATTCTCCGTGCGTTCTCATGGCCCTCAGAATAAATGCGTGGAAATGTAGCAAACGGAGTTGGGGGGTGGGGCAAGGAGGCAAACCACAGATGGCAGTGTCATTACCAAAAATCTTACCAGAGACGCTTTTTTTGTTTTACTGACAATTTAAAAGATAGTTTTATATTTACTGAAGAACAGTGAGGACAGAGAGTTCCCATGCAGCACACCCCGTCAGTCCATCCATCTCCTCTGGTGTTAATAGCTTCCCTTGGTTGGGCACACAAGTTACAACTAGTTAACCAGTATTCATTGGTTAACCACTTTGCCACAACAGTAACCAATATTACTGATAATTAAAGTCATACTTTATTCACATTCCCTTAGTTTTTATCTAATGTCCTTGTTCAGTTCTAAGGTCCCATCCAGGACACCACTCAGCACGTAGCTGTCTGTCACACTTCCTTAGGTTTCTCTGGACCTTGAACATTTCTCTGATTCCCTGAACTTGACAGTTTTGAGGTGTACTGTTCAGGTACTTTGCACTATGTCCCTCAGTTTGGGTTATGGGTTTGGGAGGGAAGACGACCGAGGTGAAGTCCCCCTTTCAGCATGTCCTATCATGGGTATAGCCTACCACCATCGCTTCACAGCTGAGGCTGACCTTGAACACCTGACTGAGGAAGTTATTTCTCAGCTTCTCCTCTACAAAAATTACTGTAACCGTTCCCCACCCGCTTCCGTATTGAATTCCTTTGGAAGGAAGTCACTCTGCACAGCCCACACTTAAGAGGTGGGGAGTCACGCTCCACTTCCTTGAGGGAGGACTACCGGTACAAATTATTTGAAATTCTTCTGCATGGGGGATTGATTTGTTTATTTCCCCATTTATTTATTTATTCGTTCAATTATTTATATCAGTATGGACTCACAGACATAAATTTTATACTTTGTGCTATATTCCAATAACTGCCTTATTTGGTTGTGCAAATTGTTATGGCTTTGACCACTGGGAACTCTTTTAGTGGGCATTTGTCTCCCTTTGACATACACACATCCTCATGTGTGTTTCTTATTTCCAGGTGCTCCTGGCTCACACTGTTATACTCAGCCCTAGAATCAACCATCCAAAGAGCTCTGGTTCCTTTTAATGGCGAAATGGTGTGAAAGCAAGAGCCGAGTGCTAGGTGTGCTCACTGCGACCAGGACCCAGAATGTTTTTAAAGAAAACAATAGTTATTAAAAAAAAAAAAAAAGTAGTTATCACTATTGATATTAATCTCCCTGAGGTTCAACAGGGATGATCTCTTGGAATATAAACCACGATCCTCTGGTTTATTTCTTGGAGAAAAATAACACGTAATAAGTTAGACCAGATGATACAGGATAATTATAGCAAAAATGAATGTGTTTTGAAAACCATAAAGCTTTGCAGAAATGTAAGGTATTATGATTTTAATCAGCTTAAGGTAAGGTCCTGTGGGCTTCTAGACTTTGGTTTCATGAGTCAGTTCGGCAACACAGAAAAACAAACCGAAGGGAGTTCCACTGAGAATGAACTCATTTATCTACTATTTCTTTTAGTCTTATCTGATGTTTGGTCTTTTTTAAAAACAGTCAAGTTATTACTTTGTATTTCTACTTGCATACTGCTTTTGGCCTCAGAGACATAAAAATGAAGCTGAGAGTGTCTTTTCTGGAAACAAACACAGAAGTGAAGTTGTTTAGAGTTGGAAACAACCTCCTGGAATGTGAAAGTCATGGACTTTAACCTTTCCTTTCCCCCATAAAATTCTTTGTGCAAAGGTTGAAGGGTAGAGCACAAGGAATGCTATAACCAGAGGCAGAAACATGAAACTTCACTGGGCATCTAGCTTGTTTGGCTGTGGTGAGAATCCTTCTCCTGGAACCACCATAACTAAAAATGATTATAAACTAAGTTGATAGCTTTACCACAAAACTCTAAAGGAGCTCCTACAAAAACAGATTAAGGAAAATTTTATTGCTGATCAGTGGATGTCAGGCAGGCCTCTCTGATGTCACTAGTTAGGATGTGACATTAAAAACAACAAACCACAGGCTTTGGGGGCTCACGATGGCCTGAAGGCTCATATCTCTGACATCTCCCATGTTCTAAAGATCAGCTTGATCTCAAGACAGAATTGAGAGATCAGCTGAGGAAGACATGGGAGTCAGGAGGAGAGGCAGCAAAGAAAGAGAATGAACATTGACTAAGTTTCATTATCCATGAAAACAGGGACCATATGGCCTAGGTACAGGGGACTAAATTAGGTAGCATAGCAGAAGGCCCCTGGCATAGAGTAGTTTCTCAAAATGTTAGTTTTGTTCTGATTATCTAAAAGATAAATCTGAACCTAAAAACCCAACAAGGGCCATTTACCCAAACTCTGAGAGGACCTACAACACAAGAAGATAGTTTATAAAGAAAGACCTATGTGAGTAAGGTCTGTCATTCACAAACTGCTGAAATCATCTAACTTCTTTCGCCAATAGTCACATCATTCCACTCTTGTATTTGGTGTCGCAAGAAACAACTCTGCTTCCCAGTGGGTGCAAATATTACTCCCTTGCCACTCACAAACCTTACTGCATGTTTGTCTTCTAGAAAACCATACATTTTCTGAAACAATTGTAACAGAAGCCAGACTTTGGATCATGTCCACCATGGCACACTTAAAAGTATCCTAGTATAGACTTTTAAAAATAGCAAAATGAATGAAAATACCATAACACCATTGTTTCTTTTAAGCAAAACTTTAAGTTCTTTTATGACTCAGAAATGTGATACTTAATATAAACTAAAACACCCTGGCGGGAGGCGTATAAAATGAAGAGCAGAAAACCTCTACGAGGGCAATGAAATACAAAGAGTTCAACCTCACCCCAGAATTCTTGGCAATGAAGAAAGCTGGTTTTGGTCAAGTATTGCCAAATTGCTGAGGAGGGGGTAAATGAATATTGTGCTTATAACCTATATCTTTACATGGGCCATGAATGTGTTTAAAAGCAGATAAGGACCGAACTTCCATCTGTAATGCTCCTTCTACTGCATCTGTTCCATCACTTGGGCAACACCCACGTGCCCCCTTCCCCCCCATGTGGACCCAGAAAGGAGCTGAGGACAAGCTCGTTAGAAGGAAGTCAAGTTGTGATGTCCAATCACACCTTCTCTCCCTGAGGGAGGGTGAGGGACTTTCCCAAGAAGTAGCCGAACTACTACTGGGTGGCTGTACCATGTGACCTGTCTTCTTCTCCCAGGAGGGGGATGCTGTTTGAACGACTATGTAACCACTGCATTGTTTTCAAATGGTGTTTAGAGTGTTGAGGGCAAAGACACAGCCTCTCACTGTGGCTTGGATTGCCCTGTGGGGCCCCCTTTGTGCAGAGCCAGAGTCAGCACATAAACGAGGCTGTGTGGCAGGAAACTTTACTAAGGAACGTGGAGCAGACAGCAGGAGAAAAGAAAGAGGAATGCCGTGTTCTCCAGCACTTCCCTCAGACCAGGTCCTGCCCACAAGGAGGCTCATCTGTTGGAGGGACCAGAAAAGATCAAGGGACTCAGAGCTAATGTCGACTCATTCTAAACACAGGTCACCTGTATCGTCTTTATTATTTAAAGATCAAAAGCATGGTGTGTTTGATTTCTTTGAATACGTATCGTTCAAAGAGCATGAGTACAAGGCAGAGGTATTCTGACTCTAAGGAATAGCCTGGAGTTCATTTGAAACGTTAAGTCTTAAAGTAGGAGATTAATAAAGTTGTCATTTGGTCAAGGAGGCACATAGTTTGAAGGGAGGTATTCTTTCTTTATCTTTTGGTACTTAATACAACTCTATAACTCCTTGCATTTACGTAGTAGGCACCTAAGTAACACATATAAACACCTATAAAAAATTACATTTTCATACAAGAATAACACCTACTAGATTGCTTAGGTTTTTATATCACAACTCTTAGTAATTTCACCAATTACTACTCTTCACGAGACCCCAGTGTTTGGCTATGAGCCATCCCCTAAGACATTCCTATTTGGGGGTACAGGCTGGCTGCCTAAGAGAAAATGAGAAGCCACTGCTGGTCTTGTCTTACAAATCCAGCCCTATAAAGTGACAACAGTCATAAACTTCTCTGCACGTCCCCCATTCATCTCTGACATGTAACAAATCATGTGAATTAATGAAATCTGACAGAACAACATTAAGAAAAATATTAAAGTTTAAAAGCAGAACCATTCTATTGTTGGTGTTAATTGGAATCTGAATGCTTTATCATCTCTGGTTTGAACCACAGTCTTGTTTTTCTCTCCCAAGTGTGCGAATTTCAGTGTGGAAAATATTAAGTTTCTTAACACAATGATGTTTACATATAAAGAACGGAATTTTTAAAGAGGTTTGTTACAACATTCTTGGAAGTGAGTAGAAAAATACACCAGCCAAAGGACAAACATAGAAAAGGATTTAATTTTTTTTTTCTTTTGAGGGAGCCATATGTAAGCTAATATTTATGTGCAGACAGTGTTTAGATCCTGGTCTCAAAGAGGAAAAGCTAAGCATGGCTACTGGGAGAGTATATGTAACAGAAAACCTATAGGAGGAAGCAAAGTGAAGTACCCTTTCTTGACTCACAGTGGGCTTTCTGTGAGGGACCAGAAACTATCAGCTGAGAAACACACGATGTGTACTCTCGGTGGTTTATTATTATGAGCTGAGGAATTTTCCTTTTACATGGGTCCATAAGAGATTCTTACCCCAGTGTCCTGTTCTACAAACATGTGAAATAGCACAGACTGCTGAAGAGCACAGTCTCTGAGGCCAGAAGTCACAGGTTCAAATCCTGACTGATTTACCCACTGCCTATAACATGAGTCAAGGACCTGACCTGTTGCAGCATCTGGAAAATGGGAATAGTGACCCTTCCTACCTCAAAGGGTGCTAGGAGATTAAACTAATCAAGCGTGTAAACCATGTAAAACCCTTCCCCGGCTGTAGCAGAGTTCAGGATGGGCCATTAAGGTGCGAGTGGAAACTGAAGCACCACCGCCAGGCCTTCTGCATCTCAGGAGGACAAGTCGGAGGCACAGTGTACTGCCGGGAGACCAGAGTGTTGTTGTGGGGGACTTCTGTCCTCTCAGTTGGGCCAGGCTACATGAAATTGTGGGCTCTCTGGGCCGGCTGATTTGTTTTCTTAAACATACTACAGTGCTGGGTAGATTATGCCGGGAAGAGCGCACACTCCGGGCCAAGTTGACGAAATACAAGTTCCACAGGAAAGGGGTGTTTGTCCATGTGTCCTTCATTCCTGCCCTCAGCACAGCACAGGGCCACAACAGTGCCAGGAGCCTAGGAGCCCTCAATGCGGGCATGTTGAGTAAAGGAACAGCTGGAGGGAAGGAGCTCTGTGAGAACGGGCCATAGGTATTAGATGCAACAGATGTAGGCAAGGAAACATTTATGTCAGACCAATTACTATCCTACTTCTCCAACACCAGATCTATCTCCTAAAAGCAATTTTTGTCAGCTACTTAGAGGGATCAGCTGAAGATATAACTGCTGATATATTGAGAATATCCAGGGATATTCACATCTTCCTTAAAATATTTCTGAGAACATTTTGTGCAAAATCATGATGGCCACTTCCATTTATAATTAAATTTTCAGTGAAAATACTTAAATAAAAAAATTAACGCTCCACATCACATAGGAAAACTAGCATTGTGGTACCTGAAAGAGAAGACTTAATTAGGTTCTAATTTTTCAATGGGTAAAAAGTCCAGCCCACTGCCTTGGGATTTCTAGAAAAGGTCTAGCTAAACTTTTGGAGAAAGAAATAAATGAGTTCTTTAGGCTAAAGAAATGCACTGAGACCTGTAAAATCTAAAAGGCAAATTTTCTGGTAATTTATGACAAATTTACAAACTTCCTATTAGAGTGTTAGCAACATTTTAAAAGTTAAAACCTTGAAGTTTTATGCCAGCATCTGAAGAAATGGTAATAACTAAAAATTAAATTGTTGTTTGGGATATAATAAATAGATGCTCAGAACAAAGTACAGAGCAGAAGCCTCATCTCTAAAGAGAAAAATGTAGAGACTTGAATATGAACAGCTTTCATCATAGATAATACAAAAACATAGCTCAAAGAACCAACGCTAAAACATAAAACCCAAAAAACAGGAGGTCAGTGAGAGTATGGGCAAAATAGATGGAGGGTACCAACTGTCCGTTATAAAATAAATAAGTCACGGAGCTGAGAAGCTTAGCATTGGGAATATAGTCAGTAATATTGTAATAACAGTGTTTGGTGACAGGTGGTAGCTACGCTTATGGTGGTGAGCATGGCGTAACGTACAGACCTGTCCAATCGCTAAGCTGTACGCCTGAAACTAATACAACATTGTAGGTCAATCATACTTCAATAATTAAAAACATACATATAACCCATAAAACCTTTAAAAAAAAAAAGGTGGGGGGATGACGGAGAAGTTACCAATCCTTGTTTTGTTTTACCTTGCACCATGAGCATGGGCTCCTTGCCCCCGCCGTGTGCTAGCATCTCCCTGCGATAGCGCTCCCCTGCCGCCCTGCGGGGGAGAGAGGACACTCTGTTACAGCCCCAGCTCACACTTGTCCTAGTTTCTCAAAATGAAGCCACACTGACAACTTATTCAGAAAAGCTGCCACCATGAGACAATCCTGCCCTCCATTTTCTCACTTCTAAAACTCTAATTCCAATTTTTAAATTATTCTGATTAAGTAAAACCACGTGTGAAATATTTACTATAAAAGGAGAACTGAATTTTCAGCTTTTCGTGTCATAGCAAACAATCTCTCTTCGAAGAAAGGATTATTTAGTTTCAGTATGATATAATAAGTAAAAGGCATCCCATTGTCCATCACCTTTGGGTGAGATCTTAAAGTGAGATTTGGGGTTTATTTCCACTGAGATTTCCACAGAAAAACAACACTGTGAAATCAAAGTGCAGGAGACAAAGCTGGCAGGAGAAGCTTAATTACACCCGGAGAGGCAGAGCTCAGCTAAGGGTAAATGATGGAATAGGAAACTGACTCCTGACCTCTGATGCTCTTTGTCTGCTGGGTTCTATAGGGAATATTGTCTATTACAATACCTGCAGGCAGATTTGGAAGAATTTTTACAGATAGAAATTCTCCAACTTAACAGCCCCTGGACACAAGCAATTTAGTGCTATTTTTGTATTTTATGGAAAATGCAATTCCTTTTATGACAGATGACTATACACCATGATGAAATAAGTTACATAAATGATGCTGCTTTCATTGCACTATTTCTGGAGCATCTTTATGTATGGGCAATGTTGGGAACATGGTTTCTAATCAGAACTTTTGATGTATTACAGAGTCAAAAATACGTTGAGGGACGCCTGGGTGGCTCAGCTGGTTGGGCCGCTGCCTTCGGCTCGGGTCATGATCCCAGGGTCTTGGGGTCGAGTCCTGCGTCGGGCTCCTTGCTCAGTGGGGAGCCTGCTTCTCTCTCTGTCTCTGCCTGCTGTTCTGCCTGCTTGTGTTCTCCCTCTCTATCTCTCTGACAAATAAATAAATAAATAAAATCTTTAAATATATATATATATGTATATATATATATATGTTGAGATCAAACACTGTGTGGGTGCCAAGGCCAAGTGTGTCATGAATTAGGAATCATGGACAGAAGGCTGGGCCCACCCAGGGAAGGGACAGGGCAGCTGAGAGGCCCCACATGACCCCCGGCCTGGGGGGCCAGATCTCCTGCCAGCCCCAGTCTGCAGCCCCCCTCCCTTTAGGCGGACTCCTGCTCTTGGGCCTCTGGTTCTTGGTGTGCCTCAGGTCTGCACTGCCTGGCTTTCTGGTGAGACTTTCAGTCTGGTGATTTTTCAGAAGTGGGATCAAAAAGGATCTTTTGACATAGGTTAGAAATTTTCTAGTCCAGTGAATATTTTTACTAGCTTACTTTTACACGTCTATAAAAGTAGGGCAAACTACATGTCTAGGCAAGAATGCACATATAAACAAGATATAAATGCTTGGAAATATATGTATTTAATAGTATATGGTTTTCTAGTAAAGTGCAGCTCCTTTAAACAAGATAATATTTTGCCTAGTTTAAAGAAATCTCCAGTAAAGAATCATAATCCCCCAAACTGATTTATTATAGTCAATTTTGGCTTTAGGTCCTTTGAAAATAATAAAATCTGAAAAGCAGACCAAATGTCTGCAGTGTGCAAAGGGCGGAAGACAAAATAACATGTGGGTACCAAGCTGTAAAACATTTAAAAATTCTATTACATCAGATTCAAGTTCAAAAGGCTTTGGAACTGAATGTGATTATTAAATGCTAAGAAAATCCAAACCTACATCCAACTGCATAAAAAGCTGGGGGCTCGGCAGGAGACAGGGAGGGAGAAGGGGCTATGAATTAGCAGACCTGCCTTATAATCTCACTCCAGTCTGTTCGCTGGGAAGCCTTGGGCAAACTGCTTGTCCCCTCGGAGCCTCAGTTTCCTCTCACAAGAAGTACCTGCTCTGAAGGCTGCCATTGATATAACATAACGTGCCCTTTGGAAACTTTAGGGCACTCTAAAAATCCAAGGGGCCATTAATTTTAAACCACATAAAAGCAGTGAAGATACAGCATCACCCATGGCTGCCTGAGAGGTATTTGGAGATGTGTTTATTTGTGCGGTGAGTAGATAAGATGCTTTAAATGAGTATTAGACCAGATCATAATTAGTGGTTTGCTTTCAAAGGAAGCTCCTTCTAAGGACTCCATGAGACCAGAACTCGACTTCCCTGAGCTTCCTGGTGTTGGAGGGAAGCCTGTGAGAATCACGAGGAGGCACACTCAAGGGTCAGTGGGGCAATCCTGTGCTTTTCCTGTGGGGTGGAGCTTACTGAGATCCTGGGGATGCAGGGCTGCCCATCCCAGACCCGCTCTCCCTCCTTCTCCAGCCCACCACTGTGCATGGCTGCCTCCACTGTAAGGAAGGGGGAGAGCTTCCTACATCCCTAGCTGAAATCAACCAACCAATTCCCTCGCAGAACCATTAAAGTCTCACACGGTCACCGGCTAACTAGATGAAATGCACTCTGGACAGGGCCAAGAGTCACCACACAATCATGTTCGTGGCAGCTGCGGATTGTGCTGTCTGAACTACTACCCATCGTGGTGATGGAAACGGTGAGCAGGGCTGCTCGGGAGGGCACCTAGGAGGCAAGCAGTGGGGGGGCGATGTGGGGCAGGGGTCTGCAGCTACCAACGCTAAGTGGTGGTCAGTGGACCCTACGAAGGGAGCTGTGGAGGAATGGTCGGGGGAGCAGCTCTCCATCTTCTGACTGCCACTGTCTTACATGGGAAGAAAGTGTTCCAAAGTCAGGTAGAGCGGGAACCTCCCAGAACACACTAGCATTGATAATCAAAGTTTCCAATGGTGCTGCTCCCAAATGAACAACAGTAGCACGTCCTTTGTTGGGCAATAAAAAGGAAATCAGGTGCTGTTCCCCATGAGTGAATCCTTGGAAGCTTGTGCTGAAAATAAGGAAGCCTGTCCAAAGGAATAGGGAGGACCCAGCAGCAGGTACAGACAATAAGAGAGGCTGGAACAACTAAGGAAACCCACTGGGGAGGGGTGGAAGCAGAGCAGTCTAGGGCCACTTTGGAGAAGCAAAGAGCTCTCACACAAAGGATCCCCACGCCCATGGCGGGAGGGCGCCACACCATCACTAGCGTGCGGCAGCTGCACAGCACTAGAGAGCAAGGCAGAGGTTCGGAGTCAGGCTGTGTCTCCGGAAGTGCGAGGGAGGCCCAGTCAGAAGGTGTGGGGTGGGCTAGGTGGCAAGTGGCTGAGGTTCTAAGCCAGGCTTCAGATGTAGTGGGGTGGGGGGTTACTGGCGTTGGGAGGAGAATTCCTGCCCCTCATTACCTGTTAAAGGGGTCTTGTTGAAAACACTCCTTCCAAACCATGGAAGCTACTGCCCTGGACATCAGGTAAGAGTAGTACTTGGCACCATAGCCCACAAGGTGGCTGAATCGAAGCTGCCAGGCCTGCCAAAAAGAGAAACACAGCACAGGAAATATGAAGTCTTTGTATTTTCAGAAATTGTGTATGAGAATACAACAGAAGCACATAAGGAAATCCACAAAGGTTTTAATTTAAATTTTATAGAGGGCCCCATCACTCATGATGTTAATATTTTTCCACATTTTATACTCTGTTATGCACTGGTGTGCTCCCCACCAAAGTTCGTATGTTGGAGCCCTAACCCCCATACCTCAGAATGTGACTGTAATGGAGACAGGGTCTTGAAAAGGGTGGTCAGGCTAAACTGAAGCAGTTAGGGTGGGCCCTAATCCAGTAGGACCGGATCCTTGTAAGAAGGGAGAGACACTGGGTTTGGGCCCAAAGGAAAGGTCATGTGAGGGCACAGTAAGAAGGCAGTCATCTGCCAGCCAAAGAGAGGAGCCCTGAAGAAACCAAGCCTGCCACACCTAATTGTTTCCAAGTTCATCACTGCTGGGATTCATCTCTGTGACAGACACAGTGAGAAGACAGCCCACACTCAGCAGGAGGGGTGAAGGTCATAGAGCAAGGACGGACTTTCACATCTGTTGTAGCCTGCTTGGAATGCCTGGTCATCAAAACGAGGAGAGGGAATTATGGGTCTGGCACTGAATACATCCATCTCTTGTTTTTCTTTTTCTTTCTTTCTTTTTCTTTTTCTTTCTTTCTTTTTCTTTTTTCTGAGGACAATAATGTAGTTATTGTAAGAAAGACCATGTGAATTTTCATGGAAGAATACCCTTCCGCTGGAAAATTCTTGTCCTACAAATACTGTTCTTTCTTGGTACCTAAAAGCTGAAACATCTACATTCTGACTGGTTGGTAGGAAGAAGGTGATACTGCCAACGCATAAATTTACCACAGCCTATTCATGGCCTAACACTGCTACAACAAAAGCTAGAATTACAAAAGCGGTCCTCAAAAGACATATTTATGACCTAAATATTTTTTACTTTTCTAAAACAAATATGCAATAATCCACTGTCTTCTGATGTGTGCTTCAGATAACATTAACATTTTTTGAGAAAAAAAATTGAAGCCTAAGTTTTTCAAAAGAATGTAAACAAAAAAACTGAGTTTTATTCATAATGACAGATGGATATATTATTCTTTCACCCATAATTTAATTTTTTCACTTTTTCAATGAAGGTATAATTGATATGTTACAATAGTTACAGGCATATATAATGATTCAGTATTTGTATATATTTTGAAATGATCACCAGAATAAGCTAGAAACCTATTTTTTTAAATGAAGATAATCATTCCCTAACAAATATTTTAATTCCCTGGAAAACAAAATATAAGGTGTAATCCTCATCATAAACCTATTAACTATATAAGCAAATTCTACCTGATTAAGAGCAAATATTTTTTTTTTTAAAAGATGGTTCCTTGATCACAGTGTGTGGCAAGTTTTAGAACGCAGTCTGTCTAAGTCTTATATCTACTACCCAGGGACTCTAATAATGAGATCACAGTGCTAGTTCACTCTCTGTGTATGTCTAACATATTAAGACAAATATTTTGTCTGGATTGGGCAAAGGAGCTGTTATAAAAGAGGTAGCTAATGCAGCATTGTGTGTTGTGTCGACCATACTTCAATTTAAAAAAACTAGAAAAAAGGAATAGCACAAATAAATGGAAAGTTGCAAGGGTGGGCGGGGGGAAGGAAGGTATGCTGGAGCACTGAAACTGATTTTGAACAGGAGGCTATCAGGGAAGAGAGATCAATCACCCTCCACATCCACTTTCCCTGTTTTTCCAAAATGGCTACACTTGGAAGTAAGTGAGCGCCTTGTGAGTCATGTTCTGAAAGGAAAGAGACGTGCCCCTTGCTCTCATGCCATACCATGCTGGGCCATCTGTGACAGTGAGATCCCACCTGTGGGAAGCCGCAAGCCGGGAACGTGGTTTCCAACTCCACATCACCACTACCAGCACAGGGTGGGTGCACTCACAAGGCTGTTATCTGGGGTCTGTTACAGTAACCAGACCTGGATCTTTCCTCATTGGCCCCAGGCCCAGGTGCCAGCACCAAGAACACATGGAGGGCATTAGAGCTGAGGCTCCAGAAGCTTAACAGTGATCTTGCCCCAGATGGGAGAATGTGTCTGCACACTCTCCAGCTAACAGGTACCCTCAGGGGGCATGGGGGGAGAGGGGCATGGAAAGTAGAGACAGATTTTCTTTCCCGTCCTTTTTCCAATGCAAGCACTATTTAAATTGAAGGCCAATAGTCAAGGACCATCTAGGGTCAAATTCCATTATGATAAACTTTGAGTAACTAAATTTTTAGTCAAAGGGTTGGGTCTTTCAGAATTCACTTATAACAGATACAATGGTTCTGTATACTCTGTCTTATTAGAAAAGGGGATCTATGTCAATTTTGGGGTTATGCCGGCATCTTAATGGACCACTGGTAATCTTTCTCGTATAAAGCCACTGGGCTACAACGATATCTTTTGTCATGGAATATGGCCTGCTGTTTTAGTCTGATGCTCCACTGATAGTGATTCTTATGCTACTGATGTTGTCATCCTCTCTCAAGGTGGACGTCTCCAGTCAGGAAGTACACAGTTGAAGGGGTCCTGTCTTTGAGACCTTCTTGGTGATCTGCCATAACTAGTGCGGTAGCCTCTGCAGTACCGAGCAGAGTGTAATTCTGTTTAGATTCCCGCTGAATGCAGTTTTGTGTTGCCTCGAAAGCAGGCCTACCTCAAAAGAGGCATTTGATTCGAGCTACGAAATTTCTAAGTTCATTCGTGTCATCAGTTCATAACTAAGTCCTCACATAAACAGAGTAATAAAAATAAGACCTTTCAGAAGTGTAGAAAGAGACATCAGGGTTTGTGCAATGCTCAATTTCCTGAGCTGCCACGGCATCTGCCTTATAGCAACATGCCTGCCTGGATACAGATATTCTGTCACAGGGCACACTCGTTGTGTCTTGTTCTGTAATTACAGGTTTGAGTTCGGTACTACACCCTTTCCTACCTCAAAACACGCTAGATAAATTACGCCCACCTGACACTTCCATCAGTGGTTTGTGAGTTTATGGCGGATGAACACCTACAGTTTCACTGCTCTGTAACCACAAATAGCTGAATTCCTTCTGATTCAACCTAATAGGAAGTCTTTGTTATAATTTCACTCATTCGTCAGCAAAAGGAAAAGACAGCATTTCATTTGAAGCTCAGGAATGACGACATGCTCTTCCTTTGAAGTCGAAGCTTTTTTTTCCCCAAGGGACACTATTGGATGGACAGACATGTTCACCCTTCCTTTGAAGTGTAATGTGCAGATCTGGTCTTAAAACAAAAGACACGAATCCTTTGCAGTTTTTCTTTTATTCTGACGGGAAGTGTAGATCTTCCAACCCTGACATATCTCAAGGCATGGCTATCACAGACTTCTTGGTCAGAAGACCCCAGTGATCCCACAGATAAGAACGTGGAGCAGGAGAAGAGTGTTCTAGGAAGCCTGTGCAAACTATCACTTGCTTTAGAACTCAGGGAAGGTGAGGCCCTCTGAAGATTCTATTCGCTGTAGCCCCTTCCTCACCATGTGATTTTCCTCCATCCAAATGAGAGACAGGGCCAGGAACAGAAAGGCAGAAAAGGAGCCGGTTACCTAACATCTATTTCAGGTTCAGACCTAGAAGAGGAGCTATTGCAGAGTAAGCACTCATTAACTACATGCTAAGGGTTCCGTGATTGAACTGATCATTTCTCTTAATTATACTCTCAAATAGCACATCATTTCTTCATCTCTAGCTATATGTGTATAAATGCATTTAACTAAAATTTATTTTAAAATAATCTTATCAGTGACATTATAAATTGGATGAGAACAGGAATGACACCCACTACTTCTTTGGTGTGTGTCATATGAAATGAAATTTCCTTAAGACCAAAGACCACAATACTGTGCCTATGTCTGGACTTAGCATGGTATGGGGACTACAAAGGGAACTCAACAGCTGTCTGTTGGACAGATGGATGGATGGATGGATCAATGGATGGATGGATGGACAGACACTGTAGGATTCTTTCAGGATGATGCTCAATGTTACTGAAAAATTAGCCTTTGACTGCAGTAAGGAGGCCAGGAATAATATCCATATCACAAACAAGAGGATATTACAGAGTTAAAAGCAAATTTTGGATCTTATGCTGATTATTACTAATGTTTTTTTTAAAAAACTACATTTTTACTATGTTATTTGATAGATGATACAAGACTTTTGAGGCTAATTTTGACACCAGATCTCCACACCTGAACTATGTACACAGTCTGTATCATACTTCCTAGGGTAGTGACTTCAATTTCTTTCAAGCTCTGTAGAATCTAAACAAACAATGAGCCCAGAAATACCATGTAAGCTCAGAAAGGCCTACTGTTCAATGTGTACCTGTCATAATTAGGGTAACTAAAAGACAGCAAGAGACAAAGAAGCAAATTCCTGAGCTAGTCTTTATAGATAGACCATTTTGACTTTTTACACTCTCTACACACAATACTGTCGGTTTGTGGAGTACCTCTTATGATACCAAATCTGTGGCATCCAACAGTGTTCAGCCACAATGGAAAGCAGAAGAAGATATTTTTCCATCTCCCTTCTCATGTTTATATTCTCTCTCTCCCAATACATGTGTACATAAATATTTTCCATGATTCAGTATGGACTGGTATTTCTAATTTGATAAAAAAAAAAAAGAGTCCCCATCGACACTTTACCAAAACCTGAGAAATGATAGTGGCAAACAGGAATTCACCATTTGTAATACAAAGTGATTTTAAATGAAACACAGCTATTATGCTTGACAAACTTCCAGGTGGCCCCATGGTCTCATTCATGCCTCTGTGAAATCACTCCCCTTGAGTGTGGGCAGGATCTGTGCCTTGCTTCTCACTAAGAGAATATGGCAACAGCAATGAAATGTCACCTTCATGATTAGTTGTGCTATACACAATGTCTCGTCTGGTTAGCAGACTCACTCTAGAAACCCTCCTCGATGGCCTAAAAAGTCGGCAGCCATGTTGGAGAAGTCCACCTGGTAGGAAGCCAGGTGAATCCTCTCGGATCTGGGAGGAAGGATTTAAGATGTGGGAGTGGCCTCTTGGACACAATCCTATAGCTGACAGCAAGAAGTCGGGACCCTGGATCCCATAGCTGCAAAGACAGGAACTCTGCCAATGACCCAGGTGAGGCAGTCAGGCCCCAGACGAGACTGCAGTTGGCTGACACCTTGGCTGCAGCATGTGACTCCCCGAGCACGGAATATGCTGGGCTATGCTGGGCTCTGCCTCCTGACATACAAAAACCGAGAAGGCTCCTGGTTTAAGCCAGTAAATTTGTGGTCATTTGTTACACAGCATGAGAATGTATATTATTATTTCAAAAACTAAGAGTTGTACCCAGAAGTAATAAGAGAAATGAGCCCCAGAAAATATGGAAGGGATATTTATATTTATTAAATGTCTCTTCATCAAAATCTTTTGAGGATAACAGTCAATAGATATTTTGTAAATTTTTATAAACAGTTTAACATTTTACAAAAAGAATCAAGAAAGAGTAATTTGGTCAGGCCAAGATTGTTAAGCAGCTCCTCCTTATTTCCTTCTTCCTCTTAGGAAGGGAATCACATCCTTTCCCAAGCACATCTGAGCAAGGCTGCCGTTGCTCTGACAGAGACTACACTTCCCAGGCTTCCTAGAGTGGCTAAGCTATGTTCTCGCAGGCAAGGTAAGTGGAGGTGATGTGTACAACCCTGTCCTTCAAAAGGATGCTCCTCATCCCCCTCCTCTTTCCCCCTCTCTGCTAGCCTTGAGCAGTGAAAGCTGGCACCACCTTGTATGCAGATCAAAGCCACGTGTTGAGGAGCCAACCAATCCGCCAGTCCCATCTGCACACCCTTGCCTTGTCAGGCAGAAGGAAGTAAACTGTATCTCATTTAAGTCATTGCATTTGTTTTTTCCAACTGATGAGCACACAGGTCACATGTGTGGAGACAGAGTTCATAGCCAGGTGTCCTTCTAAAATCAAAGCCCATGGTCTCTTGCTACTCCATACTGCATATCATGAAGTATCGAATGAAATTATGTGACCTACAGCTTTCCATGAATGGGAAAAATATAATCACCCTGATTTTAAATTCTGGACCCTCAGAACATATCCTTATGCATGATTTGTGTGTTTATATTTGAGACCCATGACTTAGACCTTAATTTCTATCATACCAGCTTAAATACATCAAAAACACACCATGTAGCTATTTTTACGGCTAAAAAGGAAAGAACTTATAAATGTGATAATAAAAGTAAGTGTTATAATAAGTTAAAATGTTAATACTGCTGGACTTGGGGGAGGCCTCTGGGACCTATGAGTGGTCTACAGCTGACAGCCAGGGGAAAGCTGGCTTGTGTATATTAATACTAAACCTAAGTATAATAATAACAGTAAGTTAAAATGTTAAGACTGTTCTACATAAAAATATTTATCCACATTACATAAATCCTTCTCCACATAACCATTCAAGCTTGAATAATTTCCCAAAGTGCCATTAAGATAATTTTCTAGGGACGCCTGGGTGGCTCAGTTGGTTAAGCAGCTGCCTTCGGCTCAGGTCATGATCCCAGCGTCCTGGGATCGAGTCCCACATCGGGCTCCTTGCTCGTCAGGGAGCCTGCTTCTCCCTCTGCCTCTGCCTGCCATTCTGTCTGCCTGTGCTCACTCTCTCTCCCTCTCTCTCTCTCTCTCTGACAAATAAATAAATAAAATCTTAAAAAAAAAAAAAAAAAAAGATAATTTTCTAACCCTGAAACAGACTTCTGTGACATATTTGTGTGTTTATAACACAAAACCCGATGACAACTGGGAGACATTTTCTATGCTAATGGTAGAATTATGGCCTATTTTCAGAAGACCCAATGTTAGAAGAAAAAAATCATTCTTTTTTTTTTTTTAAAGATTTTTTATTTATTTGACAGAGAGATCACAAGCAGGCAGAGAGGCAGGCAGAGAGAGGGGGAAGTAGGCTCCCCACCGAGCAGAGAACCTAACGTGGGGCTCGATCCCAGGACCCTGAGATCATGACCTGAGCTGAAGGCAAAGGCTTAACCCTCTGAGCCACCCAGGTGCCCCCCAAAAAAATCATTCTTAACAAACTGACCAAATCTCTTCAGGCAACTAATAGTAATGTCAGCCATATCATAATCGATGCACAAAATATTAATAAAGAATACACCTCTTTAGTATATAAATCTCAATTATCAGTTTTCTTTACATATGGATATTGAAAAAAAAAAAAACACTTCAAAAAAACAAAAGCCCTGGAAATACTGGATTGTGCCTGTGAGAGCTAATTTATTAGCAGAGCAAACGTGTAGCTGATTCAAATGTTTATGTTGTTAAAGTGCTTATTAGATGAAACATAGATAGGTGATATTAATCTAACTAAAGAAGATAATAAATCAAAAAATAACAAGCGTGGAACTGGAATCAAGAGATGCTGGCTTTTTTCTTCCTAATGGAATCTTCTTAACCCTGCTTTCCCCTTGTTTGGACCATCTCACAAGAAGGAGGAGGTTCCTCTCCATTCTAAAGGAACCCATGCTCAGGTAATGAGAACTGCCAGAGAACATGAGGGCTTCTGCAATCAGGAGGCCACCCAGGGGACCAAGAGGGACCCCTGTAAGAACAGGACAGAATCAAGCACAGCTCTGGTGCTAATACATCCACCAAAAGAAGCAGGATACTAAAACAAACAGAAAACAATTGACAAAACAGCCGAGGGAACCATACCTAACAATAATTACTCTAAATGTAAATGGACTAAATTCTCCAATTAAAAGACATGGAGTGGCTGGCTGGATTTTTTTTTTTTTAAGATTTTTTAAATTTATCTGACAGAGAGAGAGAGACACAGCGAGAGAGGGAACATAAGCAGGGGGAGTGGGAGAGAGAGAAGCAGGCCTCCCACCGAGCAAGGAGCCCGACTCAGGGCTCGATCCCAGAACCCTGGGATCATGACCTGAGCAGAAGGCAGACGCTTAATGACTGAGCCACCCAGGCACCCCTGGATTTTTTTTTTTTTTTAAAGACCCAACTATAAGTTGCTGCAAAAGACTCACCTCAGCTTTAAGGACACACAAAGGCTCAATGTGCAGGGATGGAAAAATATATTCCATGCAAATGGGAAGCAAAAGAGAACAAGGATAGCTATACTTACAACAGAAAAAATAACTTTAAGACAAAACAGTAACAGAGACAATTCATCAAGAAGATAGAACAGCTGTAAATATATGTGCTCCCAATGTAAGAGCACCTAAATATGTCAAGCAAATGCTAACAGATCTGAAGAGTAAAACAGACAATCAAACTCTAATAGCAGCAAACTTCAATACCTGACTTTCAACAATGGCTAGATCATCCAGACAGAAAGTCAACAGGGAAACATTAGAACCATTCTTTTGATCAAATGGTCCTAACAGACATATATGCAGATCATTCCATCCAACAACAGCAGACTACATACTCTTCTCAAGTACAAACAGAACATTCTCCAGCACAGGTCATGAAAAAGTCTTACCAAATTTAAGAAGACTGAAATCATACCAAGTACCTTCTCTGACTACAGTGGCATGAAACTAGATGTTAATAACAGGAGGAAAGCTTAAAAATGCACAAATATGTGGAAATTCAGCAACACACTTCTGAACAACTAATGGGTCAAAGAAGAAACCAAAAGGCAATATCAAAAAATATCTTGAAACAAACAAAAACAAAGGTGCAATATATCAAAATCTATGGGATGCTGCAAAAGCAGATTTAAGGTGCAAGATAGCAAAAATGTAAAAAAAAATTTTTTTTAATAAAAATTAAAAAAAAAATCAACCTAACTTTTAAAGAACTAGAAAAAAAGGAAACAAGCCCAAAGTTAGCAGAAGGAAGGAAATAACAAATATTGGAGTGGAAATAGATGAAATAGTGACTAAAAGACAACAGAAAATAACAATAAAATGAATAGTTTTTAAAGATATATTTATTTATTTATTTATTTATTTATTTATTTATTTATTAAGAGGGAGGCGCAGAGGAAGGAGAGTAAGAATTCTTAAGCAGACTCTCTGCTGAGCACAGAGTCTGATGTGGGGCTCAATCCCAGGACCCTAAGATGATAACTTAAGACAAAATCAAGAGTTGGCCACCCAACCAAATGAGCCACCCAGGCACCCCTGCAGCAGGTTTTTTTTTTGTTTTTTTTTTTTTTAAGAAACAAAATTGATGAACCATATCCAGATATACCAAGAGCAGAAGTGAGAGGATAAGATAATATTAATAATAAAAGAAAACATTACAACTGATACTACAGAAATATAAAGGATCATAGAGACTATAAATAATTATACAGCAACAAATTGGACAACCTAGAAAAAATGGATGCATTCCTAGAAATATACAATCTATCAAGACTGAATCAAGAAAAAATAGGAACCCTCATATTGTTTTTCAGAGTCCACAGGAGGGGCTGGGGGTGGGAGGTTGGGTGAGCCTGGTGGTGGGTATTATGGAGGGCATGTATTGCATGGAGCACTGGGTGTGGTGCATAAACACTGAATTTTGGAACACTGGAAAGAAATTTAAAAAAAAATAAAAATTTTTTAAAAACTAAAAAATAGGTGATAGAAACAAGTCAGAAACAAAGAATATTTTTCTTACAAAGAGTAAGAAGCAATGTGGCTCAAAATACTAAACTGAACCAGCTAAATGACTTGGAAATATGTGTTAACTCTCTAATCTTCAGTCATTCCACTGTAAATATAATAAAAACCATTTTATTATATTAAAAACCATTTCTATTACAAAAAAAAGAAAGAAAGAAAGAATAGGAAATCTGAACAAACTAATTACTAATAAGGTGATTGAATCAGGAATTAAAAACCTCCTAACAAACACAAGTCCAAGACCAGAAGGCTTCACAGGTGAATTCCACCAAATGTTAAATTAAAAAAAATAAAAAAATAAAAAAATAAAAACTATACCAATCTCTCCCAAAGTCTTTGAAAACAAAGCAAAGCAAAAAGCAGAGGAGGGAACATTTCCAAACTCATTTTGGGAGCCCAGCATTGTGATGATACAAAAACCAGACAAGGATAATATAAGAAAATTACAGGCCAATATCCTTGATGAATACAGATGTAAAAATCCTCAATAAAATAACAGCAAACTGAATTAAATAGTACATCAAAAGGATCATAAACCATAACCAAGTGGGATTTATTCCAGAGACGTAAGCATTGTTCAACACCCCCAAATCAATCATTGTGATACATCACATTAACAAAGAGTAGATAAAAATCATACCATCATTTCAATTGATGCAGGAAAAGCATCAGACAAAATTCCACATCCAATCATGATAAAAACTCTCAACAAACTGGGTACAGAGAAAATGTACCTCAACCCATTAAAGGCCACATATGACAAACCTCATGCCATGCCAAACCTCAGCTAATTTCATACTCAATGATTAAAACAGTGAAACTTCTTCCTCTCAGTTAAGGAAGTAGACAAAAATGTCCATTCTCGAAACTTTTATCACTGTAATTCTAGAAGTTATAGCCAGAGCAATTATGCAAGAAAATGAAATAGAAGGCATACAAATCAGAAAAGAAGTAAAACTGTTTCTACAGTGACACGATAGTACATTAAAGAAAACCCTAAAAATTCCACACAAAAAACTGTGTTAGGCTAATAAACAATTCAGTAAGTTGCAGGACATAAAATCAATGTATAAAAATCAGTTGTATTTGTATACCAACAATGAACTCTCAGAAAGAGAAATTAAGAAAACAATCTCATTCACAACTGTATCAAAAAGAATAAAATATTTGGGAATAAATTTAACCATTGAAATGAAAGATCTACACACTGAAAGCTACTGAAGAAGACACAAATGGGAAGGTATTTCATGTTCATGGATTAGAAGAATTAATATTGCTAAAATAACCATACTACCCAAAGCCATCTATAGATTCAATGCAGTCCCCTATCAAAATTCTAATGGCATTTTTCCACACAATTAGAAAAAAAATCATAAAATTTGTATGAAACCACAAAAGACCCCCAACAGCCAAAGCAATTTTGGGAAAGAAGAGCAAACAAAGCGGGAGACAACAGCCTTCCTAATTTCAAACTATATTACAAAGCTATAGTAACCAAAACAGTATGGCGTTGTAGGGAGGGAGGCAAGAAGGCAGAAGAGTAGGCATCCTCATTTTGTCTGGTCCTCTAAATTAGCTAGATAACTACCAATCATTCTGAACAACTATAAATACAATCTGAGATGCAAGCAAAGAATTGCTGGGATTCTACAAATAGAAAAAAGTGACCATTTTTTGCAAGGTAGGAGTTGCAGAGAAGTGTATTGGAGGGGATATATGGGAGGATAAATGGCAGGGAGAGGGAGCCTCCAAAAGTCAGCTACCAGGGGCGCCTGGGTGGCTCAGTGGGTTGGGCCTCTGCCTTCAGCTCGGTCATGATCTCAGGGTCCTGGGATCGAGCACCGCATCGGGCTCTCTGTTTGGCGGGGAGCCTGCTTCCCACCCCCACCCCACGCCTACTTGTGATTTCTCTCTCTGTCAAATAAATAAATAAAAATCTTTAAAAAAAAAAAAAAAAAAAAAGCTACCAGAAAGTGATATAGCCCCAGACTGCAAAATTGGAACTTTAAGGAATCTGGCCCAGTGAAAAACATCCCTGCGTGAATGGTGCTCAGGTGGCAAAGAGGGCAGAATCCTAGGTGGGACAATGTGGTCTCTGGATTCCCTTGGGTCACAGAAAATGGGGGTACCAGAGCCAGCAAAATGTCCAAGCACTGTGGCAGGGAATCTGGTATGGTCAGCAAGGTAGGAGTGGGCTCTCAGTTTGGTTTGCCATAAACCACAAACCGAGGCACAACTGGAAGACCACTCCCCGGGCAGGTGCCCTACAACTGGCAGGCCTGCTGCAATCCTCCTCCCTGGCCCGGGAGGATCAGTGTGGGTGTACACTGCGGGCATCTGCAGAGTTTGACACAAACAAAGTAGAAGATCGCTTTTCCCTGAGGGTTCACTGAAGAGAGAGGGCTGTGAACTTTCAGCTCCAGGGCTGGAGTTGGGGCTTGGTCATTTTTATTTTCATCCTCTGAAGCACTGGCACAGAAAGTTTTCAGGGAACAAAAGCCATACAGAAGAAAGTGAAGCAGCTTACTCTGAGCCCAGTCCCCTGGCAAAGGGCAATGCAATTCCACCAAGGCAAAGACACCTAAAAATCAGCACAGCAGGCCCCTCCCCCAGAAGACCAGCTGGAACATCAAGGGAATACCAAGTTTACCAAGCACACACAACTGCAAAACTCCAGCAATAGGGGAAAACAGTATATAGAATTTGAGGGTTTTTTTTTTCTCATGAATGTTTAACATTTCAGTTAAAAATTTTCTTTTCTTTTTTACTTTTTTTCCTTTTCAACTAGTTTCTTACTTTATCAACTCTTTGTAAGTCTTTTTTTAAACTTTCATTTTTACATTTTATAGATACACTCTTCATTTTTGGCTTCCTTTCACTGTTTTCAATTTTATTTTTGTATATATTTAAGTTTTGCTTTCTTTATAATTTTGGGATTTAATGTTTTCTAACAAACAGACCAAAATATACCTAGGACCATGTGTATCCTGTTTTGTCCACTGGGGAGATTATATTCTCTCTTTTTTCCCTTTTCTTTTTTTTCCTTTTCTTTTCATTTTGGTTTTTGATGTCTTCAAATTTGTCTAGCGTGTATTTCACTTGAGCTTTGATTGATTTTTTTTAAATTTTTTAAATGTTTTTTAAAGATTATTTTTAAAATATTTTATTTATTTATTTGACAGAGATTACAAGTAGGCAGAGAAGCAGACAGAGAGAGAGGAGGAAGCAGGCTCCCTGCTGAGCAGGGAGCCCAGTGTGGGGCTTGATCCCAGAACCCTGGGATCATGACCTGAGCTGAAGGCAGAGGCTTTAACCCGCTGAGCCACCCAGGCGCCCCTTGGTTGATGTTTTTTATTCTGTTCTCTTGTTCATTCATTCTTCTCTGGGCAAAATGACTATAAGGTGGAATTCATGACAAAGGAAAGAATGAGAGGTAATATTCTCTGTCACAGATCTAATCAATATGGATATAAGTAAAATATCAGAGCTGGAATGGAGGATAATGATTATAAAGTTATTATCTGGGCTTTAAAAAAGCATAAAATATACTAGAGAATCTCTTAGTGCAAAAATAAACCTAATAAAGCTGAAATTAAAATTCTTTAACTGAGATGCAGTCTAAATTGGATGCTCTAACAGCTAGGATAAATAAGGCAGAAGAGAGAGTCACTGACTCAGAAGACATGATGATGGAAAGTAAGGAAGCTGAGAAAGAGAAAAACAACTAATGGACCATGAGGGGAGGCTTCAAGAAATCAGCTATACTATAAAGTGAAACAATATTAAAATTATTGGGGTCCCAAAGGAAGAAGAGAGAGAGGGACAGAAGGTATATGCAAGCAAACTATAGCTGAGAACTTCCCTCAGTAGGAGAAAAAAACAGGCATTCAAGTCCAAGAGGTAGAGAGAACACCCCCCAAACTCAATAAAAATAGATCAACACCCTGACATACTGGTGAAGCTTGCAAGTTTCAGAGATACAGAGAAAATCCTGAAAACAGCTTGAGGGAAGAGCACCTTAACCTATGATGGTAGAAACATTAAACTGGCAAAAGATCTATATACAGAGACCTGGCAGGCCAGAAAGGGCTAGAATGATACATTCAGAGCACTAAAAGAGAAAAACATGCAGCCAAGAATATTTTATCCAGGAAGGCTGTCATTCAGATTGGAAGGAGAGATAAAGAGCATCCAGGACAAAGAGAAACTAAAAGAATCTGTAATCACTAAAGCAGCCCCGCAAAAATTTTAAAGGGGATCCTGTAAGTGAAGAGAGAGCCCAAAAGTAACAAAGACCAGAAAGAAAACAGAGACAATCTACAGAAACACGGAATTTACAGGTAATACAATGGCGCTAAATTCATATCTGTCAATAGTTCCTCTGAACGTAAATGGGCTAAATGCTCCAATCAAAAGACAAAAGGTATCAGATTGGATAAAGAAAAGCAAGACCCATCCATATGCTGTCTACAAGAGACCCAATTTAGACCTAAAGAGACTTCCAGATTGAAAATGAGGTCATGGAGAACCATTTATCATGCCAATGGACATCAAAAGAAAGCTGGGATAGGAATCTTCATATCAGAAAAATTAGTTTTTAAATGAAAGACTGTAGTAAGGGATGAAGAGGCACACTCTATCATACTTAAAGGGTTTATCCAACAAGAAGATCTAACAATTATACATACTTATGCTCCTAACTTGTGAGCAGCCAGTTATATCAAGCAATTAATAGCCAAATTAAAGAAATACATTGATAATAATACAATAATATTAGGCGACTTCAACACCCCACTCACATCAATGGACAGGTCATCTAAGCAGAAGATGAACAAGGAAGCAAGAGTTCTGAATGACACACTGGACCAGATGGACTTCGCAGATGTATATGGAACCTTCCATCCTAAAGCAACAGAATACACATTCTTCTCAAGTGCACATGGAACTTTCTACAGAATAGATCACATCCTGGGTCACAAATCACTCTTCATCCAGTATCAAAAGATTGGGATTATTCCCTGCATATTTTCAGACCACAGTGCTTTGAAATTTGAACTCAATTACAAGAGGAAGTTTGGAAGGAACTCAAACACTTGGGAGGTTAAAGAGCATCCAACTAAAGAATAAATGGATCAACCAGGAAATTAAAAAGAATTTTAAAAACTTATGGAAACAAATGAAAATGAAAACACAACTGTTTAAAACCTTTGGGATACACCAAAGGTGATCCTAAGAGCAATACAAGACTTTTTCAAAAAATGAGAGAAGTCTCAAATACACAAGCTAACATTACACCTAAAGGAGCTAGAAAAAGAACAGAAAATAAAGTCTACACCAAACAGGAGAAGAGAAATAAAAAAGATTAGAGCAGAAGTCAATGAAATAGAAACCAGAAGAACTGTAGAAGAGATCAATGGAACTAGAAGCCAGTTCTTTGAAAGATTTAATAAGATCAATAAACCCCTAGCCAGACTTATCAAAAAGAAAAGAGAAAGGACCCAAATTAATAACATCATGAATGAAAGAGGAGAGATAACAACCAACACCAAGGAAATAAAATTTTAAGAACACATTATAAGCAAGTATGCCAAAAAATTAGGCAATCTGGAAGAAAAGGACACACTCCTGGAAACATGTATACTACCAAAACTGAAACAGGAAGGAAGAGAAAACCTGTGAACAGACCCATAACAAGCAAGGAAATTGAAGCAGTAATCAAAAATCTCCCAAAGGAGATTCCCAAACAGAAGTCCAGGGCCTGATGGCTTCCCATCTGAATTCTACCAAACATTTAAAGAACTAATACCTATTCTTCTTAAGCTGTTTCAAAAACAAAACAAAACAAAACAAAAAAAAAAAAAAAAAACAGGAAAGGAAGGAAAACTTTCAAACTCATTCTATGAGACCAGCATTACCTTGATCCCAAAACCAGACAAAGACCCCCCAAAAAAGGAGGTTTACAGACCAATATCGCTGATGAACATGGATGCCAAAATACTCACCAAGATACTAGCCAATAGGATCCAACAGTACATTAAAAGGATTATTCACCACGACCAAGTGGGATTTATTCCTGGGCTGCAAGGTTGGTTCAACATTCTCAAATCAGTCAATGCGAAAGGAAACCAACTATATGATCCACTCAATTGGTGCAGAAAAAGCATCCGACAAAATACAGCATCCTTTCTTAATTAAAACTCTCCACAGTATAGGGATAGAGGGAACATACCTCAATATCATAAAAGCCATCTACAAAAAGAATATTATTCTCAATGCGGAAAAACAGAGTTTTTCCTTCTGTCAGTCAGTTTTTCCTTTAATGTCAGGAACACAACAGGGATGCCCACTCTTACCATGCTGTTCAACATGGTATTAGAGGCCCTAGCCTCAGCAATCAGATAACAAAAATAAATAAAAGTCATTCGTATTGGCAAAGAAGTCAACCTCTCACTCTTCACAGATGATATGATACTTTATATGGAAAACCCATAATTCCACCCCAAAACTGCTAGAAGTCATACAGGAATTCAGCAAAGTGGCAGGATATAAAATTAATGCACAGAAATAAGTTGCATTTCTATACACTAACAATGAGACAGAAGAAAGAGAAAATAAGAAACTGATCCCATTTACAACTGCACCAAAAACCGTAAGATACCTGGGAATAAACCTAATGAAAGAAGTAAAGGATCTGTACTCTAAAAGCTAGAGAACACTTTTGAAAGAAATTGAGGAAGACACAAAGAAATGGGAAAACATTCCATGCTCATGGATTAGAAGAATAAATACTGTTAAAATGTCTAGGCTACCGAGAGCAATCTACACATTCAATGCAATCCCTATCAAAATACCATCACCATTCTTCACACAGCTGGAATAAATAATCCTGAAATTTGTATGGAATCAGAAAAGACTTTGAATAGCCAGAGGAATGTTTAAAAGGAAAACCAAAGCTGGACATAATCGGGCTGTGTGAGCCGCCACTAGACTCTTCCTTCACTCCTCCAAGGGACCGGCTTATTTATAGGTTCATAACCACCTCCAACCTAGCCCGGAGCAGGCAGACAACATTCCTAGCCTGTAAGATAAAGGTGCAACACAAAAGGGGGAAGGACAAACGGAACAATTCAATGTCAAATATGGGCTTGTCGACTTCTTGCATTAAACAGGCAAGGAGAACCCTGGAATCTCTTCCTTAGGACGCTTAGCTGTTAGATTTCATGTCCTATCACTTTTTCTTCCTCACTCTGCTTTTTGGCTCATCAGACAACACCGTCTTTGTCCTTGCTTTTCTGTCTGCCTCAGACTCTTTCCCCAGACAGGAATGGCTCAATTCCCTCACTTTCTTCAGTTTCTGCTCAAATGATCCTTTCCTGACCCCTGCCTTTTCTGAGGTTAAAAGAGGAACACCATCTCACTCAGTGCTCACTGGGGGTGCAGTCAGGAGGCTGAGAATGAAGGCCATGCCTTAGTTTTACTGCTGCCCTCCTGCCCCTGGTAGCTGAGCCCTCGTGGCAGGAAGGGCCTGCTTGTCCCCTGAGTCCCTGCTCATCAGAGCTCCCATCACGGAGGGCTTTGCTTGAGCTTCCGCAATCATCTCTGGTGCTTGGCCAGGGCCTGCTTCCCCTGCCTGTGACCTCAGCCTCACCCCAATCCCTCTGGGGCTGCAGATCTCCCTGAGGTTGGACCCAAATGCTCGGCTGCAGCCACTTTGCACCCCCGCCTCCCCTCCGTGACCACACCTGACCCTGTCCATGTTCGCGTCATCAGTCAGCACCTGGGACTACTATAGTGGAGTGGCTAAGGGGAAAATGATTCATGGAGGTGAAAGATAAAAACAAACAAACAGGGGCACCTGGGTGGCTCAGTGGGTTAAAGCCTCTGCCTTCGGCTCAGGTCATGATCCCAGGGTCCTGGGATCGAGCCCCGCATTGGGCTCTCTGCTGAGCGGGGAGCCTGCTTCCCCCCCATCTCTGCCTGCCTCTCTGCCTACTTGTGATCTCTGTCTGTCAAATAAATAAAAAAATTTAAAAAATAAATAAAAAAACAAACAAACAAAACACTCATTTAATGTTTCCAAAATACAATCCCAGTTACAAATGAGTTTTTAATGTGCTTTTCAAGTCTTCGAAGAGAAAGCTAGAGAGGCTGTGTTTCCTTCCCTGACCCCCTCCAGCCCCTGGAACCTGCACTAGCAGCAAGGACCTGCCTACACTCCTCACAGCTGCCCACCTTCCTGTCCTCCTCGCCTGGCACATGACATACAACCGCTAAGCACAGAGGCTCAAAAACCATCCATCTTTTCAAAATTTGCTGAACGCTTCCAGCATGTCAGGTACTGGGGGGAGCACTGGTGGACACTGCCCCCACTGCCTACTGCAGAGACAGACATGAAATAGAGTGTCACATGACAAGTGCCATGTGATTCCGGGCTTGGCACTGACCAGCTATACGAACATCGTCTGATGCTGGGACCTCCCCACATCCTCATCTTGAGCTTGTGACCATGATCACACCCACCTCTGAGGATCGCTTCGTGGGTTAAATGAGAGAAACTAAGCAAAAAGTGTTGGCCTTCATGGATGGCTCAGTTTGTCAGCTACGAATACAGTCCTGTGCAAGTGGGGAGAATATCATGTACCTCTTTGTATCTTGGGCCCAGCACTGTGTCTTCAAAAAAAATATTCACAAAAAGATGATAAAAAGAGTAGGAAAACTAAAATCAAACCACTTTAATTTAGATACAACTAACATCAGTAAGCCAAATTCTCTTTCTTTCTTAATTAACTAGTTTCAATAATCACTAAAATCTTAATAATGTCAAGAAATAGGCAAAAAAAAAGTTAATTTACTAACCACACACACACACACGCACTTCTGAATTTCTGTGATAAGTGATAAGACTGTCACTAAAAAAAAAAAAAGATTATCACTTTTATTAATTCCTCATAGGATTGAACAAATGGCTATAGTTAACACCAAAGAATTTACAATTCTTAGGCAGACAATGCTCCAAAAGTCCTATTATTTCATCCCTGAAATTTGTGAAATCTGGTATCTCCACAGTAAAACTGTCATCTCACCGGCTCTCACTTATTAACCTAATAACTCCAAGTAATATTTCCTCAGCTTCCTGGATCTGAGTGACTGCTGCTTTCCAAACCTATTTTCTAATTCTCATGGTGAAAGATCCGTCCAGATCATATGAAAGTACACCTTATGAACTTTCCTTTATGTTGCCTACGATACACACAGCTAGACAGGCGCATGAGGAAATGTGTCTCCCTGAGGGTTACACTCTTGGCAAGATGCAAGTGAGTGGGTAAACCTGAGGAACACCTTGACCTCCAGGTACCCATGCTGACCACCTCCCCAACCCCATGCAATCCCGCAAAGGCACTCCAGAAGTTTATGAAGTGATGGCACATTCTGAAGGACCACTCAGGGCCTGTGACAGTATGTCTTCTGTAGGTCATGTTACTACCTGTATTTTGTACAGAATAACCAGCAGAAATAAAATATGTGACTGATCCGCTGAAATTATGAGGGTTGCCTGCTTTCTATCAACATGTCATCAATCCTCTCTGATGATCCTGTCTGAAGAACTTCCAAAATTCCCGATGAACAGCTTTTAGCAATTTCTTACCAAAAAAAAAGAAACCGCCAGCGTTATGGTTGAAACATACGGAAAACATGGGTAATGACAAACAGTACATATTACTGCCGCTCAAAAACAGCGTCAGATAAAAAGAATTGACTAACCATGAGTAAATATTTGCAGTTCCTATAAAAAAAGCAGCACCTAAGTATTATTGTAACTTTGTATAAAAATAGTATCAACCAATAGTATCAATCAATGTCTTATAATGTTATAATAATAAGAGCTACATAATGACCCTCCCCTGCTTACATCTCTTTTAAGTTTGAAAGTTCAAGGTGTAACCTTCAAAAGGATCAGCTGTAAGTGATGGCTTGTCTAGGGCTGAAATGAACTGACAGCCTTCTAGTTCCTTCTAAATCTACAGGTTACTAAGTTAAACCTTACTCCACACAACGGTAGCCAGAACACACGCCTGAGGCCAGCTGGTCAGTTCGGTGTCCTCCCTTACCAGAAGGAGAAGAAACCAGCCAGTGTCACCTTCACAGCCTTTCCCTGCTCCAAGGCTAAATGATGTCGGCATTCACTCTTCTCTTAAAAATTCAGGTAAAATCCACACGCCATAAAATCCATCCTTTTAAACACAATCCAGTGATCTTTAGTATATTCAAAGCTGTGCAACCATCACCACTCATTCCAGAATATTTTCATCATCCCCAAGAGAAATCCCTTGCCCATTAGCAGCCACTCTACATTCCCTCCTCCCTCCCAGCCCCTGATGACTACCAATCTACTTTCCGTACCTACAGATTTGCCTATTCTGGACATTCTACATACATGGAATCAGACAATAGACAGTCTTTCATGTGTGGCTTCCTTCACGTAGCATAACATTTTTAAGAGTTATTCATGTTGTAGCACGGCAGTGTTTAATTCCTTTTGTGGTCAAATAATATTTCGTTGTAGCGATATTCAACTCTTGTTTATCCCTTCATCCAATGGCAACAGAAGGACATTCAGATTGTTTCCACGTTGGGGCTATTATGAATAATGGTGCTATTATCACTTGCGCACCAATTTTGGGTGGACATGTGTTATCAGTTCTATTGCATATATAGCTAAAAGTGGAATTGCTCAGTCACATGGTAAATGTTTAACTCTTTGGGGAACTACCAAACTGTTTTCCAAAGCGTCACACCATTTCATATTCCCACTGAAAGTGTACAGGGTTCTGATTTCTCCATGTCTTTGCTAATATTTATCATTGCCTATCTCTTCTCTGATTTCCATCCCAGTAGGAGTAAAGAAGTGTATCTAATTATGGTTTTGATCTGCATTTCCCTAAAGACAAATGATATTGAGCATTTTTATCTCGTGTCTTTTTGTCGATGCCACTCTGACAGGTGTGAGGTAGTATCTCACTTGTGGTTCTGATTTGCATTTCGCTGACAATTACGGATACCAAGCTGCGTTTCAGGTACCTGGTGGCCATTTGCATTTCTTCTTTGAAAAAAAGGTCTAGATACTCCACCTGTCTTTGAATAAGATTGTTTTTCTCTTGAGTTATAGAAGTTCTTTATATCTATATCCGTCTAGGCTGACGCCTCGCTCATGTAGTCACAGAGATCCAAGCTGGGGTACGCAGTTCCAGGGCTCTGGCAGGGAAGGGAAAAGAGCAGGAGAGACTCAGGGGGCTGGTGTCAGCAAACATGAATTCTTGCAGGGCAAATGCTGGTGCAATTGGCAGGGGGTCTGCACTGTGCCATTTCTTAGGTGGCAGAAGGTGCTGGGTTTGTCTGCAGAGAAAGTCAACTGTTACCCACAGTCACTCTGACTGCATGGTTGAGATTGATAGCCCCCATTTTTCTTCCTTGTTCCTAGCCATCTCTGTACGTCTCAGTTTTGCCAGTCTAGTTTTGGGGTGAAACTGAAGTGTGACCTTTGCATGGTGCCCTGAAAGGCTGAGGAAGCTGGCCGCTCACGGTGCTCTTCCTTTTCAGGCAAGGTGGATTCTTTCCGGTGGGAAGTTCCCTCATGGTGCTGAGCAATGGCAGCTCAGGGGATGAGATGATGCAGGCAAAATTCAGCTGTCTTCCTTCTCTGCTTACGTGGTTGTTGTTCTCAGGTCTTTTTATTCTACTGCGTTGCCAGAGTTTCTTAAGTGGACTCCAGGGCTCTCCCAGATCTATTTCTCTGTGTAGGTAGCTACCTAATTATTGAGCTTTGGAAGGGAATGGAGACTGGGGTCTCCTGTGTGGACATTTTGGTGATGTCATTCTTAGAATTCCACAATCTTGATTACTATAGATTTTGTAGTAAGTTTTGAAATTGGGAAGTATGAGCCTCTGCCCTTTTTTTTTCTTTTTTAAGATTATTTTGGCTATTCTGGGTCCCCTGTGTTTCAATATCAATTTTATGATTAGCTTGTCAATTTTGGCAAAAACAAAACAGCTGAGATTTCATGACTGTATTGACTCTGTAGGTCAATTTGGGAAGTACTGCCATCTTAACAAGCCTTCCAGTCTATGAACATGAGACATCTTTTCATTTCCTTAGGGTTCTTTAATTTCTTTCAATAATGTTTTATGGTTTTCAGTACACAAGTGTTCGACTTTTTCATTAAGCTTATTCCTAAGTACTTTATTCTGTTTGATGCTATTACAAATGGAACTATTCTAATTTAATTTTTGGACTGTTTATTGCTAGAGCATAGAAATACAATTGAGCTTTGTTATTAGTCTTACATTCTGCAACCTTGTTGAACCCATTTATTAACTTTGTTTTTCATGGATTCCCTAGGACTTTCTAAACACAAGATCATTTCATTTGCAATAGAAATAATTTTACTTTCTCCTTTCCAATCTGAATGCCTCTTACCCCTTTTTCTTGCCTAATTGCTCTGGCTAGTATGGTATTTAGTATGGTATTTAATAAAAGCAGAAATAGCAGACAATATTGTTCTATTCCTATCTTAGGAGAAAGCTTTTAATCTTTCAGCACTGAATATGGTATTAACTGCGGGTTTTTCCTAGATGCTCTTTATCAGGTTGAGGATCAGCACTGACTTATGATTCCTTATCCCCAGTTACATTCAATCGATCCTTAGGTCCTGAAAATTTTACCTCAGTATATTTCTTCTATTTCTTCCCTTATGCCCATGCCTACCATCAATGCCCAGATTTATTACATCCTTATCATCTTCTGACTAGATTGTAAGGCCTTCAAAGCAGGAGCTATGGGCATGTGTGTGTGTGTATGTGTGTGTGTGTGTGTGTGTGTGTGTATATATATATATGTATATATATATATATACATACATATATACATATACTAAAAGAATCACATTCATTAAACAAGATCAAGACACTGTGGAAAAGAAAGAAGCACCAGCAGCTATGGGAAATAAAAACATAATTGTGAAAAGCAAAAAACAACACTAAAACTAACTAAGACAATAGTGAAGACAGGAGGAAGAAAAAAAAAATCTAAGTGATGTCCCAGAGTAGAGCATAGAGCCAAAGCCGAATAGAAATCCCAGAAGGAAGGAAGGAAGGAAGGGAAGGAGGGAGGGAGGGAGGGAGGGAGAAAGTGGCTTGAGGGGCTTCAGGTCTACAGCAGTGTGGATCTGACACTTCAACCAACTGTCCCTAATGAAACAACTAAAATACTGGGTAAAACATACTAAAAAAAAAAAATCTGTGAATGTGTTCCTGACATAGGAGACAATAAAATATTATCAAAATGATCAAGTGGAACATTTTTACAAATAAAAATGGATTTTTTAAGCATCTTGTAAAAATCCACTCTATTTTTATATTTCTTTGCATTTATTACTGGGATAGACCCTTTCTTCCCTGCCTTCAATATTTTTACCCTCCAATCCGTCTCCACATTAAAATCTTCCCTTTCCGCTGCAGCGTATACCTGCTTGTGTCACTACTCTGCTTACAAACTTTAAACCTCCAGGGTCTCCCCATTCCCTCCAGAATCATGTATAAGCCTCTGTGCAGACACAAAGGACTCTTGACTG
Organism: Enhydra lutris kenyoni; assembly: GCF_002288905.1. Classification (NCBI taxonomy): domain Eukaryota; kingdom Metazoa; phylum Chordata; class Mammalia; order Carnivora; family Mustelidae; genus Enhydra; species Enhydra lutris. The sequence goes on along the minus strand of NW_019154155.1, from coordinate 2,709,525 downwards.
TTTAATCCTATTTTCATTTCCAACACCCAGACAATAACCCCTCTTTCCATACCAAGCTTCCTATTGTCAGGCAACCCTAGACAAGCATATTCCCTAACCACCCTTTATCATACCTCCCTTGTCCCTCTTCCCCCCACCCCACTCCACACCGCCTTAGACTGGGGTAAAACCTGACTTAGAGGTGACTAAGCATAGAGGCACCTGGGTGGCTCAGTTGGTTTGGATTTAAAACTTGGCAATAGTCATTCAACATATTCATAAGTTGCAAACATAGTTCTCCTGGACCCTTTAGCCAGGTTCCCCAGTGACAAAATCCCAGATAAACAGAACACATGGTGGAGTCCAGGAAACCAGCACTGGCACCACCCTGGTAAGTCCGTGTTCTGAATTACTTCTTTGTCCTATACTTGCTCGTTTTGATTACCTCTGAAGTTGATGGTCTTTTATTTTTCAGGGTGGGTCCTGGGATTGAGGCCAGTGTGTTGTCAGGCTCCCCACTCAGTGGGGAGTCTGCTTCTTCCTCTGCCCCTCCCCTCCCCTCCCCTGCGCCACGCACGCCCTTTCTCTCAAATAAATAAATAAAATCTTTAAAAAAAAAAAAAAAAGAGGTGACTAAGCACAGATAAAATGTGATTTCTGATGCCATGAGACACAATTAAACACCTCCTTGCCTGAAGAGACCTCTCACAGCACCACACTACCTCATTTTTCATGCTGACTTCTATACATCTATATCCATCTTTCCCAAAAGACAAGGTCTGTCAAATGAATTAATCCTAAGGAGAAATGGTGGCATTGGGATTAAATAGAAGTTGTAGGGCACCTGGGTGGCTCAGTGGGTTAAGCCTCTGCCTTCAGTTCAGGTCATGATCTCAGGGTCCTGGGATCGAGTCCCACATCAGGCTGTCTGCTTGGCGGGGAGCCTGCTTCCCCTCTCTCTCTGCCTGTCTCTCTGCCTACTTGTGATCTCTCTCTGTCTCTCTGTCAAATAAATAAAAATCTTTAAAAAATAAAAAAAAAATAATAAAATAAAAAGTTAAGGGACGCCTGGGTGGCTCAGTTGGTTAAGCAGCTGCCTTCGGCTCAGGTCATGATCCCAGCATCCTGGGATCGAGTCCCACATCGGGCTCCTTGCTCATCAGGGAGCCTGCTTCTCCCTCTGCCTCTGCCTGCCATTCTGTCTGCCTGTGCTTGCTCTCTCTCCCTCTCTCTCTCTGACAAATAAATAAATAAAAAATCTTAAAAAAAATAAAAATAAAAATAAAAATAAAATAAATAAAAAATAAAAAGTTAAAAAAATATATCGCTATCTGAAAAAGGTTTTATGGTTGACTTGAAAAGAAGGGTAGAATAAGCAAAAAAAAAAAAAAGAGGGTCACAATAAATTAACATGGTGTTTTTCAAACTGTGGAGCCATTATTTATTAGTGGTTTGTGAAATCAATATAATAGGTTGTGACCAGCATTTAATAAATGAAAATGCAGAATAGAAAATAATGGAACACAATGCACATAGTTAGAGTAACTTTTAGTCAGTGGTACTTTTGTTTCAGTTTCATATATTAACACATACACCTAAACATACAGACATATATTTGTGTAACAGATCATAATATAATGCATTTCTTACTGTGGGTTTTGTCAAATGCTTGAAAGTCAATGGGTTAATTGTTCAAGGACACAGATAAGAAAACCAGAACTACCCTAGGTAGAGAGAGAAGCCAAGGATATGACAACAGATGAAAAAGCTTAAGATGGGTGATCTCATAGCGTATACTGGATTTTTACCTGCAGGGAAGTAGATTATGTCTAGATAAACCACCTCTGTGGCTCTCTACATTGAGTACTTTGAGATATTTGTGTTTTTCTAACATTATATATAATCAGAATGCAGGCTCTGGAATGATGTGCCAGTCTCAACCGATTCTGCTTTCGGTCCTGTGTTGATGATATTTGTGAAATCTTGCTATCATTGACACAGAACAAAAGAAGTCGTAGGCTACAGGTCAAAATTATGAACCACTTTCAGCTAACCACTCTGAGATGTCCCACTCTGAAAAATAAAAGACCATCAACTTCAGAGGTGATTGACGTAGACAGAATTTAGAACACGAAGTTAACAGGTGGTGCCAATGCTTGTTTCTTGGACTCCACAATGTGTTCTGGTTGTGTGGGACACCGTCACTGGGGAACCTGGCTGACGGGTCCAGGAGAACTGTATTTGCAACTTATGAAAACGTTGAATGAGTATTACCAAGTTTTAATCCAAAATAAGAGGTTGTTAAAAATAATTGGGATTAAAGTGCTCTGTGGATTCTTAGGATCAATGCCAGTGGGCTAATTTGAGATTACTCCACCACTATGACTATGCTCATTACTCATGATGGAGACAAACCAGCTTACGGCTGAATTCTCTTTATTTCAAATGAGCCAGCTTAGCCGCATCTAGGATTACTCCACTTTTTTTCAACACTGTGCTTTTCTAAACTACACTGTGGCCATATATTATTCTCCAAAATCTTTTTATATATTTCTTTATTCACTTGAATTTAATTTCAATATAGGACTGGCTGAACATTTTAGAGGATACACTAAGTTTTAAAAGGGAAAACGGGTTTCAAAGAGTGGCTATGAAATAAATGTAAACTATCACTTGATTTATAGACCTCCACTGCTTTCATTTAAAGGACTTAGCACCAGGAAAGGGTTGTTTAGACTGTACTTTGGCTTAAGTGGAAAAAAGTTATTGCTGAAATTGTATAAATCATCTCAAATATTGTTTGATTTTGGCTTTTAAGAGTCTGAGTTTTCCTAAGTATTCAGAGAAAGTTTGGTTCACTTTTCACTCTCCATAAATCAGCAAGTATTTCAAAGCTTCCCTGAGACACAGAAAAATATACACATGTGAAAAGAATGATTGTACCATCCCTAAGTTAAGGATCTGAAAATAATGCATGTTAAAGAAAGCAACTAACTGGGTGCTTGGTTTGTAATTATTAAATATGTAAAGATGTGTAAAAGACACCAAGATGAGTTATTCTCATACATTAATGACCACATATGGTCACGGAAGGCAGTTAGAAGGGCGCAGATCCACCATCATGGTGCTCAGGCCACTCAGTAGCTGCGTATTACTACAGGGACCTCCGGCCATCTTTCAGGAACAGAGATCATCCTCAAAAGTCACTGACAAAAGAATGTGGCACACATGAGAGACCCCTATTTTAATAGACTTAACCCCTAAGTCTATTTTAATGTATTAATTTACTTTTCCCACTATTACCCATCCACATGCAAGTGATGAGATTTTCTTCCCCATATGCCATTTTTTATCATTGAAATTCCTCCTTTTGAGTAAACAAACCAACAAAGGGAATATAGTGAATGGTATTGTAATAATGTTGCCTGGTGATTGATGGGAGCTACACTTGTGGTGAGCAGAGAATAATGTATAAACTTGTTCAATCACTGTGTTATACACCTGAAACTAATGTAACACTCTGTGTCAACTACACTCAAAAACAATTCCCCCTTTCAGTAAGTGTTTATTATACAGACAATAATAATGCTTAACATTTGTTTTGCGTTTACTATGTGCCAGGCATTGGGCTAAGTGCTTTTGACAAATATTATTTCTTTCAATCTACAATAAGCATACTAAGTTCGATATTGCCATCTTATGGATGAAGATCTGATGCTCAAGACTCAGTCTAGGCCATTTGATTCTGGAGCTCTGTACCCCTATCTTATCCCTTCACTCTCTACCACACAGAGCCAACCTCACTCTCCACAGAGAAGCCATCTTGGCTCCGGTTGTCATTCCTCCACACAGAACTTTGGCTTTTATATCCTATTTCCCCATAGAACTTTCTTACTTTTCTCTTTGTAATCTGAATATGTGACCCTTTTCCCTGCAACGTTCTTTCCTCTCCAACACACACTCTAGCCCTCTTTCAAATCATAGGTCAAACGCAAAACATTTCAACCTAGGCCACTGCAACTTCTTACTAGACATGTCTCCAAAGGCAAGAGAAACAAAAGCAAACAGCAACTATTGGGACTTCATCAAAATAAAAGGCTTCTGCACAGCAAAGAAAACAGTCAATAAAACTAAAAGCAACCTATGGAGTGGGAGAAGATATTTGCAAATGACATATCAGATTATGGCTAGTATGCAAAATCTAAAAAGAACTTATCAAACTCAACACCCCCAAAACAAATAATCCAATCAAGAAATGGGCAGAAGGGGGAGGAGTCAAGATGGTGGAGAAGTAGCAGGCTGAGACTACTTCAGGTAGCGGGAGATCAGCTAGATAGCTTATCTAAAGATTGCAAACACCTACAAATCCAACGGGAGATCGAAGAGAAGAAGAACAGCAACTCTAGAAACAGAAAATCAACCACTTTCTGAAAGGTAGGACTGGCGGAGAAGTGAATCCAAAGCGACGGGAAGATAGGCCACGGGGGGAGGGGCCGGCTCCCCGCAAGCTGCGGAGCAACGGAGCAAAAATCAGGACTTTTAAAAGTCTGTTCCGCTGAGGGACATCGCTCCAGAGGCTTAACCGGGGTGAAGCCCACGCGGGGTCAGCGTGGCCTCAGGTCCCGCAGGGTCACAGAAGGATCGGGTGTGTCTGAGTGTCGCAGAGCTTACAGGTATTAGAACACGGAAGCCAGCTACAGAAACAGAGCCGAGGAGTGAGCTGTCAGCTTGGGGTTACCTTGAACCGGTCGCAGGCTCGGTCAGCTCGGAGCGCGGCCGGAGGCCAGGGAGATGGGAGTAATTGGGCGCTGTTCTCTGAGGTCGCACTGAGGAGTGGGGCCCCAGGCTCTCGGCTCCTCCAGGCCGGAGACTGGGAGGCCGCCATCTTCATTCCCGTCCTCCGGAACTCTACGGAAAGCGCTCAGGGAACAAAAGCTCCCGAAAGCAAACCTGAGCGGATTACTCAGCCCAGCCCCTGGTAAGGGCGGTGCAATTCCGCCTGGGGCAAAGACGCTTGAGAATCACTACAACAGTCCCCACCCCAAGAAGAGCAACAAGAAATCCAGCCAGGACCAAGTTCACCTACAAAGGAGTGCAGTTTCAATACCAAGGAGAGCAGCGGAATTCCAGAGGAGGAGAAGGCAAAGCACGGAACTCATGGCTTTCTCCCCATGATTCTTTAGCTTTGCAGTTAATTTAATTTTTTTTTTCTTTTTCAATTTTTTTTCTCTTCTTCTGCCAAATGTTTTTTAACTTTTACCCTTTATTAACGTTTTTTAACTAGTTTATCTAATATATATATATTCTTTTCTTTTTTATATTTTTTCTATATTCGTTTTCTTTTTTTAATTTTTTTTTCTTCTTTCTGAACCTCTTTTTATCCTCTTTCTCCCCCCTCACGATTTGGGATCTCTTCTGATTTGGCTAAAGCATATTTTCCTGGGGTTGTTGCCACCCTTTTAGTATTTTACTTGCTCATTCATATACTCTTATCTGACAAGGCGGAAAAATTCACCACAAAAAAAAAGAACAAGAGGCAGTACCAAAGGCTAGGAACCTAATCAATACAGACATTGGTAATATGTCAGATATAGAGTTCAGAATGACGATTCTCAAGGTTCTAGCCGGGCTCGAAAAAGGCATGGAAGATATTAGAGAAACCCTCTTGGGAGAGATAAAAGCCCTTTCTGGAGAAATAAAAGAACTAAAATCTAACCAAGTTGAAATCAAAAAAGCTATTAATGAGGTGCAATCAAAAATGGAGGCTCTCACTGCTAGGATAAATGAGGCAGAAGAAAGAATTAGCGATATAGAAGACCAAATGACAGAGTATTTATCTAAAGGATACAAACACAGTGATTCGAAGGGATACATACACCCCAATGTTTATAGTAACAATGTCCTCAATAGCCAAATTATGGAAAGAGCCCAGATGTCCATCAAGTGATGAACAGATAAAGAAGATGTGGCATATACATACAATGGAATATTACTCAGCCATCAAAAACAAAAAATCTTGCCATTTACAGTGACATGAATGGAACTATAGGGTATTACACTAAGCGAAATAAGTCAACCAGAGAAAGAAAATTAACATAGGATTTCACTCATATGTGGAATTTAAGAAACAAAACAGAGAAGCACAGAGGAAGGGAGAGAAAAATAAAACAATCAATCAGGGAAGGAGACAAAGCATGAGAGACTCTTAACCGTTGGAAACAAACAGGGTTTGCTGGTTGGGGGGGATGGAGTAACTGGGTGATAGGCATTAAGGAAGGCACTTGATGTAATAAGCACTGGGTGTTATATGCAACTGATGAATCACTACATTCTACCCCTGAAACTAATAATACACTATATGTTAACTATATCGAACTTAAGGAATTTAAATTTTTTTCATTAATCATAAATCATAAATCAAACACGTATGCTCAACTTCCCTACTATATTTAGCATTATTTTTAAAGTTTAAGCTACTGAACTAGTCAAGGACATGTGGACCACAAAGATTGGAAAGGGGCAGCAGAATATTATTTATATGTGTTGTGAGATATGTAATATGTATATCTCTCTATATATAAGTATTTATATGTATAAACATATCTGGAAAGGCCCTAAAGTTTGGTGACTAAGTATCGGAAATATTAAGTTGTTCATCCAGAGCATCAAGAGTGTCAACCACAAAAGCAACAAACTAAAATAAGTAACTTTCTATATACCAATGGTAACTAGCTAGAAAAATGCAGGAGGAGGAAATAATATATAATATCCGCTCACAAAAGCAAAAGAAAAATATCTTAAAATAGGAATACATTTTATAAGACATATGAGAGACTTCTGGTAAGAATGTTATAAATATATGACAGTGTGACAGGGATAGATAGGTAAATGAAATAGTGGAACAAAGGCATGTCTATTAAAAAATAACCAACAATCAACAATAAACCTTCCACAAATGATTATCCAGTCTGGGAAGAACCCCCAAAAGGGAAAGGCCAGAAATAAACCTTGTTCAGTGAAACTTTACATCGCATAGAGGAGGATTTTTCAAATCAGTAGGGGAAAATGGGTTACTCAGAAACGGATCAGAAAAGCTTAAGCTGGTTCCAAATGTCATAACCTTACACCACCACGAACTTAAACTGCCAAAGATTGGAAAGTGAAAAACAAAACCACAAGAGTATGAGAAGAAAATATGGTCAAAAAATTTAAATAAGGTTAGACCAGCAAGATCTCTTTAAGCCTGACAGGAAACTGAAAGAAAAGTGTGACAGATTTAACTAAAAACATTTACCACCATCAAGCAAACTAAAAAAATAAAACCTAAATGTTAAAAAAAAAATCATAAAAGCTGAAAGATAACAAAATGGAGGAAATATTTACAACAGAATGAAAGGCTGGCAACCCTATAAAAATCAGTAACAAAAAGATCAATATAGAGATGAGAAAATGATAAAAACAAGCAAAATTCAACTTCTATCCTCCACAAAGATGGTAAAATGCCACAGGGGAAGCCATTGGTTTCACTAGTAATAAAAGAATTGCAAGCAGAAATAAGTTACTGTATTTGTGGTCTTATAAGCTTGGCATAAATTAAAATCAAATCCGTAATCGGGGTCATCAAGGGAAAACTATCTGGATTTCAACTTTGCAACATGTGCTGGAACATAAACTGTATACGAATCTTCTAGCCAAGCAATCCCATCCCTAGGAATTTATTTTAAGGCTAAAGTGGTCAAATGTATAAGATATATGCATCCACAAATTATCTGTAGTCCTCCTATAACCTTGAAAATTGGGTTCAGAACCTTGAACAAGAGTAAGGACTAGGATATAGGGTTCAGGGGCATAGTTTCAGAGCAGGAGGAGGGATTGTGAGTATCAGAGGGGCCTGGGGAAATAAAGTGGATGAGGGGAGGCCTCGGCTTGGCACAGAGCTGCAAGTCAAGCATCTATGGTCTGCTCTGCACGTGGTATCAGCTCATTGTGCCTGGCACCAGGAATGAAGGTCCTTGGAAAATGTCCAATGAACAAGAATGAACGAAGTCTAAACTACATTTCGTGGAGGATTGAGTTTAATCCTAGTAAAGACATCTGAGACTTCAAGGTGATTTGGGAAAGTAAGAGAATCCCATTACATACTCAGTTTCAAAGAAATCCATTCATTTCCATTTATTAACATATGTGTACATGTTTTCCAGGCAAAGAACATACTTTCTCTCTGTTGTATGTTCTCGACCATGTATACGGGCACAGTGCTGGGTGATGGAAAACCGCTCAGCGTCGTGGAGTTGGGTAGCACCTAGAAAGCTCTCTCTTTGAGGATGTTCCTTTTCTGAAGCAAGAGAGCTTGCATTCTTAGCCTCTAAGATCACTTAAAAAGGAGAGGGAAAGTATTTAGGCTCTGGGGCAGTACACTTTGTATCCAGAACTAAAGCCATGGGAGGGAGAGCTACTCTGAAGCTAATCTAAGCTCAGCCCTGTTCCTTCATCTCAGTTGGGCTCCCAGAATTAGAAAGGCCAAGCAACTACGGTCATTTCAATGACCTTACGTCATTGTCACATGACCTTACGTCTTTGATGGCACAGAAAGACCTGAATCCCTGTGTCACTGGAAGCCAACTAAAGCTATGTGTGTTTGTATGCATGTCTGCCCTTCCAATTACAAGGAATACATGCTCATTATAGAAAAATTGGGATGAAGAATATAAAAAAGAAAATGAGGGGTCCTGGGTGGCTCAGTCACTTGAGCTTCTGACTTGGTTTCAGCTTGGGTCATGATCTTCTGGATCATGGGATCAAGCCCCTTGTCAGCTCTGTACTTGGTGGAGAGTCTGCTTCTCTCTGACTCTCTCTAAAATAAATAAACAAATTTTTTAAAAAATGAAACTCATCCCTAATCCATGATTATGATAGGCATTTGGTTAATGTTAAAGCTCCCTTCAGTCTGTTTTCAAAAGACAAAATCACACCATTTACAATTTTATCATGTTTTTCACTAACCTCATTTTAAGAATTTGTTATAAACATTAATGGTTGTATACTATTTCATTGTATGGACTACATGAGTCGGGCTATACTAAGTTATGATTATAACAACATGAATCCTAACATGTCAGGGGCTTCAAACGGCCAAGATTGGTTCCTTGAGCAAATGACACATCTCTTTCTGGTCAACACTCTTCTCATGTCAGCTGCATGTACATACCTGGGCTTTCAGGGTCTCTACCACCTAGAAGGTCACTGGTTGCTAGGCCAAGGGGAAGGAAATATGGACAAGCGCACAGTGGCTCTTAAAGGCTGCAGCCTAGCCACCAGACCTATCACTTCCTCTCTATTTCTCTGGCCAAGTCAAGGCACAGGACAACGAACTCCATGTAGCAAGGATGTGCAATTCCACCACATGCCAGAGATGGCAGCAGAACAGTAGTGAACAGGCCTAATGACAAGCGCAGGTTACAATAGAGTTGGCTTACCTGTTCCTTGAATGTTGGACTCTAATTTTTTGTAAACGTGGTGATTATCTAGTATAGAGCTTTTTTTGGGGGGGGGGGAAGTTCTATGTATACTTTTAGAATAAATTCCTCAATGCTACATTACTGGCTTAAGAGGTATGTAAGCTTTCACGCTCTCGATCCCTCCCACCAAACCAATTTCTCCTCCTTTGAACACATACAAAAATATCTACACCAATGTATCAATATGGTCACCAGAGTGTTGTCTTTTAATAAAAGACATATGACAAGTGAATGTGTCATTTTGCTGTTATTTCCACTTGCATATTTTTGCAAGCCAGGAAAGTCAAACCATTTTTCCTATATATACTAACCATTTGCATTGTCCTCTTTTGTGACTTTTATCTTCTTTGTCTGTTTTTCTTTGGGGGAGTATTGAGATTTTGTTGTTGTTATTCCCCTTTGCTTTTTATATTTGTATGCACCTTTATGCAGCAACGATGTAAACCATTTGCATGTTATAATTTTTGAAAACCTATATGCTTATCTGTGAATTTTATTCATGCTTTCTGTGAGAAAGTCTAACCTTGTGATCAAATCTATTAATCTGTAATCTCATCTGTGATTTCCTCCATTTCTTTTTAACCTATAACCCTTCTCGAAATGAAAGGAGATATTTTTTAATGGCTTTTTTTTCCTATTCAAGTGTCTAATCTATCTGGAGTTTATTTCATGACAGTAAATAAGTATAAAGTTAGGCAATATGTACATGAATCTTCATTCTACTCTATCTCTATAAAATAACTCCAAAGTTAAAGCTAAGAAGCTTTCCTAACTTTGGAGAAGCTTTCCAGACTGAATGGGAATACCGGCCTCTGCCCCTACCTAGAGTATCAGGAACAAATAAACAGAAATACCATCCTTCCATTTTGCTAACTAATGTGAACACGTGTCTCATTGTCTACACCCTACTCTTCAACTCCCAATTTCTCCAGTATGATCAATTTTGAGCTTTCCCCATCCAACTGCCATAGTCTCCAAGTGAGACCACTGGTTTCCAGGACAGTGCGCTCTCACTCTTCCCCTCCAGCCTCATTGGTTTCTGTCTCCCATGCTCCCTTATTGTTTCTTCCTCATTTCCCATCCCTCTAAGTAATGGCCAGGGCTCATCTTTTATACATAACTTTTTTCCATTTATATTCACTCTAAAGGGTGATCTCACCCGGTCCCTTGGCTTTGATACAATCTGTGTGGATAGCTGCAAATCCCGATCTCCAGCACACACTGTTCTCCTGAACTGTGGACTTGTATATCCACTGCCTACATGACATCTTCTCTTGTTTGACTAGTGGTATCTTACACTTAGTATTTCTTAAACTTATTTACACACACACACACACACACACACACACCACGACCTAGCCTTCCAGTCTTCTCGATGTTAATGTCAATGCTATTCTTTGGCAGTTCAGGCCAAAACCCTCGTAATCACTCTTGACTCCTCTCCCTCTCTCATACTACAGATTCTACCTGAAGCCCTTGGATGGCTTATTTCATCCTCATTAGAGCCAAAAATCCTTATACAAAAAGGACATTCAAGTGGCCTATAAACATATGAAGAAGTGCCCAGTCTTATTAGTCATGAGAAAGGTACAAATTAAAACCACAATGAGCTATGGCTCCATACTCCCAGGATGGCTAAAATTTAAAGGACTGACAATATCAAGTGTTGGACAGGATATGGAGCAAACTGGACAGGATATGGGGCACTCAAACACTGCCTGTTGGTATGCAAACTCAGGAGAACTATTTTGAAAAAAAAAAAAAAAAAAAAAGACAAACTGTATGGCAAGAGCTGCAATAAAACTAAAGTATACCCCATTTTACTCCTGGGTATATATTCAACAAAAATAAATGTTTATACCTACCAGAAGACGTATACATGAATATTCATAGGAACTTTATTCATAATAACCCCAAAAGGGAAATAGCACAAATGTCTGTCAGTGGACAGTGGAATACATAAGTAAGGTGTAGCATATTAAAAATGGAATACTTCAAAGCAGTGGAAAAGATGGATTACGGACACACACAACAAGATGGATGGGTTCTCACAGACATGATTCGTATGAAAGAAGTGAGACTCAAGAGAGTACATACCATATGATGGCACTCAGTGAGGTCAGAAATGGGCAAAACTATTGGTTACCTTGTGGGGAAGGTATATTGACTGACAGGTTACAGGCGCCTCCTGAGGTACTAGAAATGGTGTGTATCTTGATCCGCAGTTACATATATAAAATTTCATGGAGCCATATATTAAATTTGTGTGTATTATGTAAGTTATACCTCACGTAAAAAAAAAAAAAACAACCTTCTATAAATATTTGTTGGGCACCTACCATGCATAATAAGTAACCTGAAGAAATCATGAACAAATCAGAAATGGAGCCTGCAGCTATGTAAATTTCACTCCCATTGGGAAGACAGAAAATAGTTAAATGACGTCAAGAAATTATGATGTGGGATGATCGATATGAAGGAAGAGACCTTGGCTCTGTGACAGTGTGCAACAGAGGAACTGGCTAGGCCTGGGAGAGTGCCATTTCCAGCAGAGGTAAAGTGAAAGAAAGGAGAGAGTGCTCCAGGCAGATGGAAGTAAGTGCCAAGAACCTGGTGTCAAACAAAGGAGGGTGTGCTCAGCTGGACAAAGCTGGAGTCACCAACCACACAGGAACCCATGGGCCCCACAGGTATTTGGCCTTTAGCTTAAGAGCCATGGAAGGAACCAAAGGGCTTTAAGGGGAGGGGATCATAACCAAATTTGTATTCAGGAAAGGTCTTACTGACAGCTGTGGGGATATGAGAAAGGGAAAGAGAATTGTAACTGCCCAGTGTAGAGTCAGCTCACCCGGGGAGAGAAGGCAGGAAGAGAGTCAGGAAGCTTGTTACCAAGACTGCAGATCTGATGTATCTTTACATCTAACAGAAGTGATTTCAACTTCAGGTCAGTATGTGAGAGACAACAGTTAACATTGGGTACCCCTATGGAAAGGGGCCAAGGCCCAAGGGGCTAGAGTACAGCAGAGACATTACACCAGGAGCCTTTTATATCTTATGATTTTCAGGCATGTGCGCATATTCTTACTCAAAATATAATTAAAATGTAAAATTAGTATCACTCAACAGGAGGCTTCCTTACATTACTGATGTTGCCCTTGGCCTCCCTGTCAGTCACAAAGGCATAGAGATAAGAAGACATTGTAACAAGCCCCTCTGGGTACTGTCACTCCATGAATAATAGCAAGGTCCCTGCATCCTGCTCACAGCTCACATTCATGGTGGTTGAGAATATAATTTACCTTAGAGAATCACTAGAGAAGCAGCTTTCTGAAATGGTTTACATCTTAAAATCTAAGAGACACATGTGCATTATTTAAAATATACAGTTTACCTGGCTGAAAATTGCCTTATTTTTATTATCACCATGCACAGTAACAATAAACTTTCTGAAAATTCAAAAAAAAAAAAATATATATATATACAGTTTACCTGGTACAGAAAAAAACTTAATATGCTGGATTTTTATTTCATTATATTTAACCTATGTAAATTTGCAGGGGAAAAAAAAAAAGTGTAGCTCTATTCATGAAAACCAAGACAAAAATGAAGGCCGGTGACTTGGCTTAAAAGACTCTATTACAAAAACAACTAGGGTAGTCCTATAATTTCCTCCTGTTTTAAATCAGTGAGATCTAGAGTTGCAGCTGTCCCACAAACTGAAACCATATAAATTTTTAGAAAATGAGTCAATCATGAGATTAAAGTTTCAATTTATAACACTTCTGTGTTTTAGTTACAAAGTCGTAAATAAATCTAGCATGACAGAGAAGGTAAATATTTTCTCAGTTGTTTATGCAGCCAAAGAGGAAAGGAATTTAACATGCAATTAACTACTTAGGTTTTTTTCGGATATGCACCATATGGTCTTTGTATTTAAGAGAAAGCAAAAAATAAATATTGTTTTGTTTAATCTAACATTTGCTTAGCAACACCAAATACTCCAAATTCGTGCAACGTGAGCAGTACCTTCACCTCGCGGAAGAGTTTTTCCATTCATACAAGAGCTAGCATGGAAGAACAGGAGGCAAATAGAACTTCTTCCCCAGGAAGGAAAAAAAAAAAAAAAATGAAATAGGAGCAATGAAGATTTTTATTAAATGATTTAGGTCAGATTCTCTAGAGAGAGAAGAATGAACTTTTAACCACCTGGGGGCTCTAATTCTATCATTTAATAGATAGCATTTTTTTTTCACATTAAAAAAAGAGACCTTTCTGCTATTCTTTACACCAGCATCGGAGCAAGTGTGATGTTAAGAATAGCAAAGGTCAAAGGCAGACCTCAGACTTCTTTATAAAGACTCCTATGGGACATGATCAGTTTCTCTTATCAGGCTTACCTTAGAAGTAAGTGGAAAAAATCTGATTGCCATTTTAATCTAGATGGTAGAAATCACTTAATGGCTAATTATTTATCTTCATGTTTTACCATTTTTTTAAAAATTCAAGCTTTTAACATAAAATCACGAACACTTAGCTCCATTTAAAATCAATAAGCTGTAAAATAATTTTAAAGTTATGAAATCTCTTATGAAAAACCTTTGAAATACACACTTAAAACTTTAAAAGCACAATTTTTAATCTATCTGAATGCACATATGTCAGATATCTACAAGAATTTCTATACAGATACCCTAATACACTCACTTATATATTTTGAAGAAAGAAGCCCTTCAAAATTGGCTATCAAGTAAACAGGAAAGAAAATAAACCCTAACAGCAATAAATCAAAGTCTTCACACCCAAACTGTGTGTAGTAAGGCCATTTTCTCATAAGTGGGTGTTTTTGTTTTTCTTCTTTTTCAGACTTAAAATAACACAAAACTCCATATAGTAAGATAAATAAAGCAAAAGTGCTTCCAAAATCTCTCTGCCCTCTTCTATTATATTATATTGATTTCATCTCCCTACTTCTAGCCTTCCACATGGTGAAGAGGTCTGGTTGAAAGTTAATCTGGGATGAACACACAATATAAACAACTGGGTTTTACACTGGTTGCACTCCATCTCCCAACTGGTAAATTAGAGGTTACTCTCCTTTGCACGTATTATCATGACACCACCAAAGTCAGCTTCAGAATCCGCTTTAAAAATTGAGCAATTTCAAGATGGGAAGCCCCAAAATTACACATAAGTTGTATGCTAAAAGTTCATTTATTAGTCTGTTATTTGGGAACTCAGAACACACATCCAAAATAAATGTTCTACAAACAATATTCCAAGCTACCAGACAGTCAACGTAACCCTGGAATCATAAAAAAGAGCAGAGCATTATGCTGTTGTAAGTGCAGTAGCAGAGACAGAAAATAGTATTTTAAAATTTTGGTTTTTGCTGGTACTTGAAAAAAAACCTACTCCAATTAGATTTTCTCCAACCACATTAGCTGACTCACTGTGTGCCCATTGCTGAAATATTCCCAAGTCATCTCCTAAATTACCCTTCATCTTACTCAGCAAATTCTCCCTGCTCAATGCTGTCCATGACCACAGCTTATAGTCCAATCTCTCTCTCTCTCTCTCTCTCTCTCTCTCTCTCTCTCTCTGGGGTGATGGTCTTTCAAATTTATATAGCTCCAACCTTGATCTGTTTTCTGGGCTTCAAACCCATTGATCCAACTGCTGCTCACAGGCATCTTCACTTGGATATTCTACTGTCACTTTAAACTGTACTCAACATCTTTGCACCCCTCATGCCATAAATACCCCTCCTGTATTCCATGTTCCACTCAATGTCACCCTGGTCCTCCTTCACATCATTCCCCACTCCTTCTCTTCTCACCTCCCAACTTATCAAACACCACATCCCCAGGGCCCTGATGGCCCATCCAAGCCCTAAACCACTCCTCTACTCTTCCTAGCCACCTGTTAATTTTTGCCTGACCTCCAGGTGGTTGGCCAGATTTACACCTGCACAAATTCTTACTAATCAGAGACACCACATCAGCAAGGTTGAGGAAGACTGTTAGAACCAGATGGAAAAAACAAAGGCCCCCCTTTTTCTCATGAATATTTCAGGTACAAAGCCCCTCCCCTTTGAAAAAAAATCAGGGTCTCAACATATCCTTTGTATTAGCTGTTTTATGCTTCAAAATATCTCAATCTTTCAGCTTTTATGTTCAGGCCATCTGCTCACAAAGCAATTTGTGGGGTTCAAAGAATATTTTGCTTAATAATGAAATGTTTGACAGACAGCCAGACAGAATGATAATTATGTATACATACCCCCAAATAAGCCATTGCTAATACAAGCTCCACGAGGGAAGGATTTTGGTCTGTTTCATCCGCACTATATCCGCATCTCCTAGGCAGTGTATGGCATTCAGTAGGCACTTAATAAAAATATATATTATAAATATATCAATTATTAAAAATAATTTACAAATGCTATCTATAATAATATAAGTAACATAACTGAATTAGAGATCGGGATGTAAATTGGGATTTGGAAATGGTTTTCTTTATGCTACATCACAAAAGGGTGTTTTCTCTTTGATATGTCTGACTAAATTTAACACAACTTCCAGCTACCATAATGAGAAGGTCTGCTATAGATAATTACACTTAACGTGAATTATATAAATCTCTTCCATATAATTAGGCATTATAGACATAAGTCTCAATAGGAATCAATCTCCAGGGGCAGAAGCCTTTTTGAAATGATGCATCTTGAGCATGTGGAAGCCAATGAGGTATGTTCCCCGAGAAGCCTGCAGCACATGCCCACCCAGAAAGATGCACAGGCAATCAATGCGTGGAGATCATACCCATTCCCGTCTCCCCTGCCTCAAGCAAAGTACAACTCATTTGCTACTTGTACTCAGTGTCCTACTGGGCTGTCATGAATGTGTCACTGGATTTAAAAAACTGGAGCTTTTCAACGTGGAAGGAATAATATTCACAAGAAACATGCCTTCTTTTCACATTCTTTGTTGGTGTTTGTTCTCACACGAATAATGACCAGATATCAACATGTCATTCAATCCCAGTAAAGTGCTTTCTTAAAGTATTCTTTTACTTTAGCTTTAATCAAGACAGGAAATTTTAAATTAAAATGCACAAGAAAGACAGTCTTCTCAGACATATTACTATGATATTTTCATGAAATAAGGACAGGTCCTCAGGACTTTCTTGTTCTGTAGATATCAGTGTTTTCTTTTTTCCTTTTTCTAAGATTTATTTAAGAAAGAGTGTGTACATATGAGTGGGGGAGGGGCAAAGGAAGAGAATCTTCAAGCAAGCTCCCCACTGAGTGGGGAGCCAGACTCGGGGCTCAATCCCAGGACCACAAGATCATGACCTGAGCCAAAACCAAGAATCAGACACTTAACAGACTGAGCTCCGCAGGTGCCCCCCCATGACTGTTTTCAACATGAGGTGGGTAAAGGACCAAGAAGGTCTCACTGGCAGCAGATCCGTTCAGAGAATACTGTTACTCCTGGGAGAGCTGCATGTGAGATGCAGTTTGACCAGCAAAGTTCACAAATCTACAACGTTAGTTCAAACAGGTGAGACACGGTGAGTCATTAACAAATCTTGGGAAACTGCAGTCTATCAGCAGAGTCAATTGTTCATGCTTTGAACTTGAAAAATACTCAGGAGGACAGAACGGAAGGGTCATAAGGCTAGAGCAGGTTTCGCCCCAGACTCTCCTAGACACAACTGTCTCTCAACTGCTCCAGAGTATGGAGTATTATAAAAATAAAAACATAGCATTTTCTACTCTCTGAATTAATAATGGGGGAGATACCTAATCATCTAGAAACAAAATATTCTGAGAAGAGATGGTCGTTAATATGTAAACAAAACATTATGCTCTGAATAGAATGAAAGTGCTAACAGTACAAGACCAGACTGTTGGTTCATGCTGTAAAGTTGTCCTCTACAACCAAGCAAGAGCTTTTTGGGTTCCTAGCAAACTACCGCTAAAATAGCAAGAAAATTACAAATTAAATCTGTCCCTATATTATACAAACTACTTTAGCTCTCTCATAAATATTACCAAATTGCTGACATAATAAAGCCATTTATTCACTTGAAAAACAAGCATCCATTATTCATTGCAGAATATTAATGGAGCTTCCCCTGTCAAAGAGTTGCATAACGTAAGTGCAGAGTTTGCTAAAATATGACCTACTCGGGGCTAATGCCTAGAAATGAACCAGGAAGACTTTCATGGTCAGCAAGCTTGGGAACACAGCACGAGAGACTCGTAATGTTCATTAGCTCGCTGCAGATGCTGAGGAGCCCCACAGTAGAGAAGCCCATTTCACATTATTTAAACGAGTCCCTCTCAAACATAACCGATGGGATACTTTATTCCCAAGATGAGCTATTAATGCACTTAGGGAGACGTTAACGTGGACACATTCATAATCACCATCTAAAAGTTCAGACCACATTACATACACATAATTTGTGCAGTCTCTATCAACATTGTAAATACTCATCAACATTATGAATAGGTTATTTTTTTTTTAAGATTTTTATCTATTTATGACAGAGAGAGATAGTGAGAGAGGGAATGCAAGTATGGGGAGCTGGTGAGGGGGAAGCAGGTCCCTGCTGAGCAGGAAGCCCGATGTGGGGCTCGATCCCAGGATGCTGGGATCATGACCTGAGCTGAAGGCAGACACTGAACGACTGAGCCACCCAGATGCCCCATAGGTTGTTGTTTAAATTATTTTCTCCTTTTCTCATGGTTTCATTTGAGGGAGTAAAAGGATTATTTTGAGAGAAACACTTTCTGGAGATAAGTTATAGGAAAATTGTCACTCTTTCGGTCGGTAAGGCGGGATGCTCTGAAGCCCCCCTCCCTGGTCGATACTCATGATAAACCCGCAGTCATTCTCCATTCTCCATTCTCCATTTTCTCCATGTCCATGTCCAGCTTACCACCAGAATGTTTAAACATTCTGCCTTCTACAGTTGTCCCATCTACTTCAGTCTTACCTTCTCCACGGCCACTTTCCTAGTTCAAACCACCAACTCTATCCTGGCCCCTGAGTAACTTCCCAACTGGTCTCCCTAAATCCATTCTTTACCACATATGTTGCAGCCAAAATAACCTCTTAACATTTCAAAATATCTTCTACATACTCTTTTCCTACTACATACTACTAAGGCAGGGATAATGATGAAACTATCAACGTTATACCCACTAATAAATTTAAGAAATAAGACACTTCTAAGACTTCTATGATCCTACTCATTGCTCCAGAGGTATATACCATCTGAACTTTGTGCTTACTATTCCTTCGCTTTTCTTTATAGTTTTATTGCTTATGTATTTACTCACGATACTGAACTTAGTTTTGCATTGTTTTGAACTTTATTATAAATGTATACGGTGTTTTTTTTTACTTGACATTGTGCCTGTTAAATTAAATTGTGCCCGTATCCCCCAATTTCCACTGAATAGTATTCCAGTTGATAAATATGACACAAAGTATTTACCCATTTTCCACTGACAGACAGTTGGGTACTTTCCAGAATTCTACCTCTTCCTTTTTTTCTGTGTACAAACAGTGCTGTTATAAACCTTCCTATTCTTTTTTTAAAATTAACTAATTAATTTATTTGTTTGACAGAGAGAAAGATCACAAGTATGCAGAGGCAGGCAGAGAGAGAGGGGGAAACAGGCTCCCTGCTGAGCAGAGAGCCCGATGCAGGGCTCGATCCCAGGACCCTGAGATCATGACCTGAGCCAAAGGCAGAGGCTTAACCCACTGAGCCACCTAGATGCCAGGACCTTCCTATTCTTAACAAGACAACACTAGGTTGGATATATAAGTTGTGTTGCTGGGTCATAGGGAATGTCCATCTTCAGTGTTACTGATAATGCCCAACTGTTTTCCAAAGAGGCCATACCAAATGTGCACACCTACCCAGAGATGTAAGAGCCCCTGTGACTCCACACCCTTGTCGACACTGGGTATAGTCAACTGTCTTATTTTTTTGCCAGATGGGTGAGAATAGGCTGCTATCCTAATGTGGTTTGAATTAGCAGTCACTGATGAATATGGAGGTCATTTTATATGTTGTACTGCACATCTAAAGAACTTCAAAAATACTCCTTTCAGGATGGTATATTTTATGCTATGTGGGTTTTTTTTTTTTACCATAATGAAAGTAAATAACTAACTAAAGAAAATATCCCAGTTATAGGTGTTGAAAATACCTACTTCCAGTCTGTAGCTTTCCTTTCACTATTTTTTACATTTCTTTGATAAACAGAAGATTCAAATTTCCATATAGTTGAATTTATCAGTCTTATCTTGTGATTAATGCCTTTTACACTGTAAATAAGATATAAAATAGTCTGAGTAAGTAAAACAGTGCAATCAGAAAGACATCCTTTTGTATTATCTTCTAAAAATTTAAAGCTTTACTTTTTTTACTTTTTTTTTTTTTTTACATTTGAGTCTTCAACCCACTTTATATTTGTGTGCAGAATGAGACCAAGATACAAATTTCGTCTTATCCATATGGATGATCAATCCTTACAGCACCATTTTTAAAAAAGACTAGTCTCTTCTTGGCCCACAGATCTACACAGCCACCATTTAGGCTCAGGAGTCCATACACGTGTCGAAGCCACATTTGGGCTCCTGGCTCTGTTCCACTGGCTCTGTTCTATTTGTCTGTCCCACACCGTCCCACTACCCCAGCTCCTACTGCTTAATTTGGACACTAATCCCAAGTGGGCAAGTCTACCAACTTGCTGCTATTCTTCAAAACTGCCCTTGCTATTCTTGGGCCATTGCCCTTCCATATAAAACTGTACAGGCTCAAACAAACAAACCAATAGAATTACATTAAATTAATTGGAGAATAACACATTAATTGGAGAAAAAAATTAATATCTTTTTGGTATTAAATCTCATCTATAAATATGGTTCAGTTCCTCATTTATTTAGGATTTTGAAAATAAAGACAATACACTTTTTATTTTAGATTTTTTTTCACGCTTTTATTTAAATTCCAGTTAGTTAACCTACAGTGTAATATTAGCTTCAGATGTACAATACAGTGATTCAATACTTACATACAATACCCCATGCTCATCACAGCAAGTGCACTCCTTACTCCCCACCATCAATTAACCTATTTCCCCACCCGCTTCCCCCCCAGTAATCTTTAGTTTCTTCTGTATAGTTAAGAGTCTGTTTCTTGGTTTGACTCTTTTCTTTCTCCCACTGTGTTCATCTGTTTTATTTTGTAAATTCTACATATAAGTGAGATCCTATGGTATTTGTCTTTCTGTGACCAACTTATTTCACTTAGCATTATACCCTCCAGCTCTATCTACATTGTTGCAAATGGCAAGATTTCATTCTTTTTGATGGCTGAGCAATATTCCATTGTATATATATATATATATATGTGTGTGTGTGTGTGTGTGTGTGTGTACACACACACACACACACACACCACAGCTTCTTTTTTTTTTTTTTAAATTTTATTTTTCATAAACATATAATATCTTTTTATCCCCAGGGGTACAGGTCTGTGAATCGCCAGGT